>NC_056618.1:6502103-6502211 GCF_018340385.1 Cyprinus carpio | reverse complement strand
TCTCCTGGCTAAAAGTCTGCGGATTAAATAATATACTCAAACAGATGTGTCTCGGAATTTATCAAGTGGTGAGATTACAGCTCCATTAAGCGATCGTCAGCTTTTTTT
>NC_056618.1:6233406-6501168 GCF_018340385.1 Cyprinus carpio | reverse complement strand
AGCTTCAGCTATTGAATTTCGAAGCAGATCTGTGTGGAGGCAACTCTTGCTGCAAATGTCTGTTTACGGCCTACTTCTATTCAGAGTTCTGATATGTTCTACAAGGTCACATAATTATTAGCAGATTTGTTTTTGTAATCGTGTGAGCCTCTTTTAAAAAGGTATTGAACTGGAAGTGAAGTTTCTATGGTGTGTCTATGAAGAAATACAGGGATGCTGCAGATGTCTGTTTGAAGGCCGATACTCATATTTCAGGACTTCTGCAAGGTCACCTAATTATTTAGCAGCTTGTTTTGCTACAATATGAGACTATTTTGAAAAGTTATTGCACTGGAAATTTGTGTCAATGGACAAATACATAGTGATGGTTCTTTTTGAACATCTACACTAAATACTTGTACATTACAGACTTGATGTATGTTATTTTTTGTCAGATACATATATTGCTACTTAGCACCTGTTCCCTTCTTTCAAAAGCTACTAAAGTGGATGACGTGACATTGAGGAATCCCATAAAATCAGTGATGGTCCAAATTAAATATATATGTGAGGCACAAATTCTTTTATAAACCATCTTAAAGACAGTTTTGCCATAGTTTTCTAAATGTTCACCCAAAAATGAACATCCTGTTTGCTGTCAGGAGTTCTGAGTACTTGTCAATAATCTGATGGATTCAGTACCATGCAAAGCGATATTTTTGCAGGACTGCAAACATTAATCAATGCACGTGAATTGTGAGAGTTTCATGTTAAACAAAGATGTCATACAATAGAAAACCATAAAAGATAGTTTAGAACATTATTTTTATTCAACACCTGGAGACCACTGTTAAGTCTTTATTATACTTAAAATCAGAAAGGAGAAAAAAAAGTGAATAAAACAAGATGTGGGTTGTAGTATGTTCTGTAGGGTCCAGACAAGATTTTTCCAACTTGCTTCAGAGAAGGTAAGCCATGCTTTCAAAACCTATTGAAATAAATCATATGTCATTGTTACAAGCAATACATCAACACAGTTCTTGTTCATTTTGAGGCAAATACATAAATAAAAAAGTTGTTTTAAACTGTCATTAACTATGTTCAGGAGATTACACGTGATTTCCCAATTGTCTGAATTGTTACTACATTACAGTTCATGTACGTTCATTTTTTTTAAATTCCTAAACATCTTTTCAAACACCATCATTATAATGCCATTTTTATTGTGGCAAAATCAATTCTACAGCATTACAAGTAAGTGTAAGTGATAACAATGTAAGTGATACTTGCTGGCACATCTGTAGTTGGCTACAGAATACTTGTCTGTTCGCACACAATGAAAAAAAACTCGAACTTTTTAGACGGTCCCTAACGAATTTCCAGCACTACATTGGACATTCAGCAGACATTCGCTTCTAAATATGCCATAAAAACAATATTTGGCCATTTTGATCGATTTTGAAACCAATGAATTTGGTTCATAATGATGTCGCTGATTAGAATATGCCCAAAAAAAACCTTTATTGCACATATAATTTGAAAGTTATTGAAACGCGGAAATGTGGGAAAAAGTTGCGAATGTGCGAATATAAAAACCAACTTTACCCAAGTCGCTGGATCAGTAACAAGTAGTCTCCAGAGTCTGCGACTGTGGCGTTTGTGATGGTCAGAGATCCATCTTGATTCAATTTCAGTCTGTCTTTGAGTTTCTTATTACGGTCTTTACACGGAACATCTTTACAGATATCCCTGAAATATCCATTGCGATATCCCATGCGTTCAGCTACGAGATTTTTCGTTCTCCAAATGACCCAATCTTCATCGAATGGTGGCCAAATATCATATTGTAGAGTGAATGAATCTCCCTTCATCACAAACACTGTTTTTTTTTCCAAATCACACACAACTGGAGAAAAAAAAATGAACAGCCAGTCATAAACAACAGGAAAGAAGCCTACTGTGATTTTTTTCCCCCTTTTCTAAAGATTAATATAGTCTTACCATACACGAGTAAATACATGAGCAATGAGAGACAAATGAGCAACTTTGAGACGAACTTCATTTTTATAATTATTGCCTAAAAATGTATAGATTCAGTAGCGCGCTCTGTTTTTCCTGTTTCGCTGGACAAAGTAAAAGTAATCTGAGTAATCATATGGGAGGCTCCTTACGCACTGTAACGCGATGATGTAATTATGTTTCGTGCCGTTATTTCATCTGACTGCAGAAAATAAAGTCTTGTGTACTATGTTTTGTAAATGTTAATTTATGGTGTTAGTAGCCTAACATTGCTTTTTCATGAATCGCAATTTAGATTTCATTCTTTTAACGATTTTGAAGGCTGGTGTTTTGAATGTTTTAGTAAAATTATATTAAAATTCAATAAAAATTCATATCCAGATTTTCAAAGATTTATTACAATAAAAAATAATACATTATATATATATATATATATATATATATATATATATATATATATATATATATATATATATATATATAATTATTTTTTTTTTTTATATAATTTATTATTATTTATTGAAAATCTGGATATGAATTTTTATTGTTATTATAACCTTAAGATGTTATGTGAAAGTTTGAAACGGAAAACACAATTTTACTCAAATTAATCAAAATGGATTTATAGCGTTTTGGAACCAAACTCTTCAAATGTTAATACCACCCTGTGCTCTCTTGCTTAGGCTACTGCTTGTTTCATTTAACTGAATTTCGAGAGCATTGCATTAGTGACTTACTGTGTCACATACAGTACAATACGGTATGTTCTGCTGGATATTTTGGCAAGTCATCGCTCTCTAGTGTCCAAAGGAGAAAATCACATCTCTAATAATAGTGTTACTTTTACCTGATAGAGCGCGCTATAAAAAGGCTAGATACTGCTGTTCTCATAGAGGGTAAGCTAAGGAACCAATAATTATAAATAAGGCGCGCAGGCTTTAAATTAAAACACACGACTGGCCTTTCACACTTGAATTATGAAGTAAAAAGTGGAAGTGAATATTATGAATGGACCTGACATTAAATCAAAACAATACAATCATGCAATGAACAATTTCCTTTAACATCTAACTTAAATATTAGATCTGTTCTGCAGTGCAGGATAAGTCCAGTGTGCAAACATTAGCAGTTTAAATGCTCCATTTTGTGTTATGTAAGGAGCTGCTTGCTCTCAAGAAAAGGTCAAAGGTTGAACCCCTGAAATGTTAAAGGTGAACATGCATCAGAGAGTTTTGGAAAGTAAAGGTCACATTTTATCTGTGTGTTAGAGAGAAATATCAATGTACAGAGACACACTGGACTCAAATGTCTAAGGTTGTTTCTACAATCACTAATGATTTCACAAACAAACTTACAGACTCAAAGAGTGAACAAAATCAGTTTTTATGGCACATGAACAAAGAAACTTTGTTTTCCAGAAAGTAAAGGCTTTTGAGAGCTCAACTTTAAGGCACTTCGTCACTGGCTGAAAAATACAGAATAGGAAATGTTAAAAATACTTTATGAGAGTGCAAGACTTTAATACAGGATAAACGTAATTTACAATGCATTTTATCCAAAATAAAATCTTATGTACTGTTAATTTACAACATTTAGACACAAATCTTTCATAATGTGTTAATAAAAAAACAACTAAAACAGCCATAATGATGTTTACATGTGTTCTGGATGGTTCTGTAGGCAGGTGATGAACTCTTTGACCGGGTGACCCTGGAAACAGATCTGATAAACTGCATTAAACAGGGGGAACCTGTAGAGAAACATCAAACATTTTACATAAATACATGAAAAAGAGACAAAATTATGTTTTCCATATTGTGAACAGTGCTGGGTAGATTACAGCACAATCAGATTACCTTTACCGATTACTTTTGACCTAACTCTTTCATCTCACTGATTTAAATAAGATAATCAGTCACACTTTATATTAGGTGGCTTTAACTTCTGTGTACTCAAATCAAAAAATAAGTATAATGTTCTTATCGTGTTCATATTGTATTGCAAAACATTTTTACTGCTATTGAGGTGGGATGTATACAGGTAAGGTTAGGGACAGGTTTAGTGATATGAGTAGGTTTAAGAGTGGGTTAAGGTGTAAAGGATGGGTCAACAGTGTAATTATAAATGTAATTACAGAAATTAATTACAGGTGTAATTACATATAGTTATTTTTAAAAATATAAGTACAATGTAAAAACATGCATGTACATAATAAGTGCATTGTACCAAATTATTTAAGTACACAGTAGTTAAGGCCACCCAATATAAAGTGGGACCAGATAATTAAACAAAACTCAGAGACTTTCAAAAACAAAACTTGAATACTTTCTGAATATATATAGTGGTAGGCTTTCTTAAAAAAGGAAAATTTAAAAGATAAAAAAATAAGAATTAAGGAGAATCAAGAATTTATTCATATTGTCTGAATAATAATCATTTAATAAAAAAAAAATTAATCATAGTCTAATTGCAAGTATTTTAAAATGTAATATAATCTAATTAGAAGTACATGATTTTTGGATTACACAATCCAGATGACATGTTATCAGTTACTACCCAGCACTGATTGTGAAGAACTCAAAGCTAGTTACTTTTCCAGCAGGTTTTTGTGTTTGAGGATCTGATGAACTTCTGCTGCAGTTGCCGGACCTTGAAGTTTCTGGCCGTTCAGCAGTTCCTTCTCAAGCTCCTCGATAGTCTGACAACAAACCGAAATATTTAACGCTGCACAAGAACACTGAGAGAAAATAAGGTCAAGTTCAAACCTAAGGGCCAAACATACTTTCCCCGTTCTAGCAAATGCTTCTCCGATTTTGCGGTTGCGTCCTCCGTAGCAGGTGGTGATGAGGTCAGCGACGCCGCAGCTCTCCAGAAACGTGGCGGGAGAAACCGGACTGGCTGTGCAGAATATCCGCGCGAAAGCAATCATCTCCATCAAACCCAGACGGATCACGGCGGCCTTGGTGTTGTCACCAAAGTCCAGACCGTCACAGAAACCGGCGCCCACTGCGACGATATTCTACAATAAAAAAACATCAGTTCTTGACTTTATGCCACTAAATGCTTCAGAAATTGAATGAAGATAAATGGATGGATGGATGTTTACCTTTAACGCCCCACAGATCTCCACAACGTCAGCCTCTTCCACCACCGTCACACGGAAGTTTTGTGTTTGCATCAGTTCCTTCAACAGGGGTCCGTGAGCTTTGCTTTTACACCCTGAACACAAGATTATTATTGATTACATGAAGAAATATGTGACCCTGGTCTTAAGTCACTGGGGTATATTTGTAGCAATAGCCAAAAATATGTTTGGGTCAAAATTATTGATTTTTCTTTTATGCCAAAAATCATTAGGATATTCATGTTCCATGAAGATATTTTGTGAATTTCCAACTGTAAATATAACAAAACTTAATTTTTGATTAGTAATATGCATTGCTAAGAACTTAATTTGGACAAATTTAAAAGTGATTTTCTTAATATTTCGATTTTTTGCACCCTCAGATTCCAGATTTTTTTTATAGTTGTATCTCAGCCAAATATTGTCCTATCCTAACAAACCATAAATCAATAGAAAGCATATTAATTCAGCTTTCAGATAATGTATACATGTAAATTTTGAGTAATTTACCCTTATGACTGGTTTTGTGGTCCAATGTCACATATAGTGGCTGTATATAGTTACAGTGGCACATATTGGAACATTTTCCTTCTCTGTCATTCCCAAAACATAATATTTCAGTATTTCTGTACTTACCAATGGTAGTTTCACAGAATTTCTCATCAGCGACCTCATTGGCCAGATTGGCTCCCATCAGCACGGTCATGGTGATGCCGAGTTTTTCCCTAATGACATCAGAGATCAGTTTCAGTCCATCAGGACCCTCATCCACACCCATGAAACACACACAGCGGTATAACAGTGCTGCAGGGCCACATACAAACTGAAATGAAACTACTTAAAGTAAGACACTGACCTTAATGAGGGACATTCCCACAGCGTCCGTTTTGATGTGACCCTTAATGGTGTCACAGACTCGGGACACAAATTGGTGAGGGATAACGAAAATGAGGATATCTGCACCCTTCACTGCATCCAACAGATCCGGAACCGCCACCTGAAGAAAAACAGCCATTTAACCCTGTTTATTTATTATATCAAACACCACTTTAATGTTCCTTTCCATGAGTTTTAAGATGGCTTCCTTACATAACTTCACTATTCAATATCCAAATTTCCACTGAAGTACTACATTTAGCATTGTTAACATGTGAACAGCAATAATGGTTAAAGAGTTCAAGGATTCTTTAGATGCTTTATGTTCTCACCACGTTGGGTGGCAGCTGGTGTCCAGGCAAGTATTTTGCATTCTCGTGTTCGATGTTGATGATTTCAGTGAGTTTGCGTCCGTTGACCATCTCCTCAAACACCCACATGTTCACAGTGTTTTCAAACGTGCTGTATTTTGCTGCATTGGCGCCCACTATCTTGGCAATGGCAGAACCCCTGAGGAAATGAAAGAACTTTGACAAACTGCAATGGATAAACAACAGCCAATTACTGCCACTGTAATGACATCTGCACATACTGAGGGCTTAATTAACAGAAAAACCAAATTCATCACTGGGATACCTGACTTTGTTAAAACTGGAAACCAGTTACTGCATTTCCCATTGGATTTTTGGTAACTATAATGGAATACAATAATATTCTTTGAATAAATTCAAACATTATAAAACTTAAAAAATTGTGTCTGCAATAATAAATAAATCCTTCTAAATATAAACTTGATAATCCTCTAACACTGTAAGTATGAAACATGCAATTAAGATACTAATTATGGACCATAATAATAATCCAGTTCATATCATATTAAAGTTTTGCTTCAGTAGGCTATCTGCAATGCCATAAAAAACCCTGAAGTTTATGGGTCAGAAAGAAAAGACTGCAGCCTATTCTTTTTGTTTAATGAGGACCAGTGGACACCTGGGTCAATCATTACTCAGCAAATATTCCCTCAGCAACCCCAGCAAGCCAAACACTGCACATGTGAACATTAAATGCAATGCATGAATGTAATAAAACACTGCACATGTGAACATTAAATGCAATGCATGAATGTAATAAAAATATTCAAAGAGCAGAGAGGTTAGGTATACCTGGTTTACACTTGAGCTCCGCAGAGGGAAGCCGTGCAACATATAGCATTATTCAACTTGCATGAATGTAATAAAATAGAAATAAATTCTATTTCCGTTTGTGCCTCAAAACAGGCTGTTTCCAAACACCCTACACTTAAGCCAGTAGCTTTGCATTAATAAACATAAACCAGCAAAAACAGTATAAAACAATCACGCAGTGTAAATGTCACGAACCAGTTGCCAGAGCCGATAATGCAGACTTGCTTGGCCGCCATACTGCGCGTCTGTCCCGGCTGGACCCGGCTGTAGGATTTCGGTGTGTTTGAGAGCCGCTAACGGACCGGAGACAACCCTGTGGGCGCGCTTTTAAATAGCCCGTGGACGCGCCTCACTCCCCTTAACGCGCATTGGCTGGGATCTTCTCATACATGAGCGCAACTCAAGACAGTACTGTACTGACTATAATTTATTATTATTAGAAACTCATGATTCGTACTTTATTTAGGTTGCGAATTGTGTGGGATTTAACTGTCTTTAAGACTAGAAACCACGAAGGTGTCATTTATGTAGGCAAGAAATGAAACAGCATTTTTAAACATTTATAACATCACAAAAGCTTTTTGTGTGTTTTTTAAATGTCTTTAAGACTAGAAAGGTTAAATACGCGCTGAGGCAAACATAGTCCGACGAAAGGCAAGTAGGATATTACTATTAATAAATGTTTTACTTGAATGAAATGGAAATGTTTCATTTAAAAAGTACACAGACCAGGTTTGTGCTAAAATCTTACTTTCATAAAGTTCAGTTGGCATTTTGGCGCCAAAAAGACTGCCTCAGATGATTAGTGTTTCAATATATAGCCGCTGTCTCGACAGAAGAAATTTGATTATTTGTTGATTTACTAAGGAGGTGTTTTGATTGTTTGTTTTTTTTTTTTTGTTGATTTAATATGATTTTTTTTTTGTTTATTTGGTCTTTACAATAAGTTTACATCTGGTTAAGTACAGTTATTCAAAGTTTGTACACAAGTCTGACACAGCCTTGATAGCACATTTAGTGTTTTGATTAACAGGTCTTTAAAGTAATTTTGCAGTTACTACAGCCAACTTCTGATAAGCTAAATAAGTCGGGGGTATTTTTTAAAAAAAAAACACTTTATTGTACACCCAAATTTTCAGTAATCTTTTCCTGTTTTTAATGTAATAGTAATTGCATTTACAATAACGTCTATGCAGTGATAGGCAATAGTTTTTATGACCCAGCCTTTGCTATAGTTAGAACATTTAAAGCTGTTGCAGTGCTTGGAACCTAATGAATCTAATAATAATAATAATTCAGACTAAATTGAATTCTAATAGGGCTATTCAGAGTCTTCATTTTACACTACGTAATGCATATAGGCAATATTTTTCTCCCATCCATTGCTATAGTTATCATTATGCCATTACAATTTGGAAAGTGAATCTGTGAGTGAATTCGGACTAAATTGAATGCAATAAGTGAATCTGTGAGTGATTTGGTAATTTATTGAATGCTAGGGAAATTAAGATGTGTTTATGAAATTTTGATGTTTTTGAGATTGGCTAAATTTTTTAATGACAGGAGAGGTTGCCAAATCGGTTTCATCAATTTGTTTTCATCTGAGGGTACTTTTCATTGCATGAGAAAATGGATGTGTGGCTTGAGATTTGGCACTTTGATATTAGCATTTATATATTGCATCTGTCGCTTGCAGTTCTACTGAGCACCTTAGGAAAAAAAATTAAAAGTTGCACCGATTACACTTTACACCTGGTTCAGCATTGATACAAGATTATCTTTATTATAACACAAGGGCTAACAGAGAAATACAACATTTGGTCCATTAAAGAAAATAAAGAAAAACAAGATTGGAAGATAAAAAAATCAAGTTAAAACTTAAACTACTCAGAATGTTAAAGTCTTTAGCACTTGACTTCTAAATGCTTTTAATTACTTGAGTGGAAGAACCCATGGCCTCTCTGCAGCGCATCTAAAAAATATTAAAACACCCGTTTTCCCAGACATTTTGTGGGTGGCCACGGATGGTTAGTACTCGCCTTGGCAGGTTTTTCACATTGCCCTCCTTTCAAAGTGACTTTAATGACGATAATCAAATAAACAAACAAAAAAAACTATAAAGGCAATTCTCTAAATGTATTAAAACATATCACAGCAAGGTTAGATTGGAAGTACTTTACAGTCGAGGGCGAAGCTTGTGACCAAAAGATCTATAATCAAACAGGTCAATCAGCAATACATCTAATCTGGTGGATGTAAAACGACTATTGAACAAAGGACGTCTGATAAAAAAACATATTTACTAAGCGTTGCAGAAAACGTTAACCAATAAGCTTGCTTTTAACGCCAACAGACTTGTATGAGGAACTTCCTCCAAATAATTCATCTTCACAGAGCTGAGGTACTAAACTACGTCATTATCCGCCATCTATGCTTAACTAGACTAGATCTTCATAAAGTTCATATTATGAGAACATTAAAATATCAAAGACAATATCAATAACTTTAAAAATAAACAATGACCCCTCCAACCGATTGGTTAATATGGAAAGCAGCGAATGGGCTCAAACATTAGCACGTCCAAGAGCATTCTTACGACTTGGAATTAAATGATCCAACGAAGCCTGTCAGTTTGGTCAGAAAACTACATTTTCCAAAGTGACAGCATAGCAAAATCACCTTGACAAATGTTCAGTCACATGGGAACCGTGAAATATGTCAAAATAAGGATGACAGCAGACAACGGGGTGTTTGAGTTTGCAGAGTCACAACAAAAATAAGTTTGTTTCTGTATAAGGAGTCATTCCTGGGCAGCTACAGCAGGACAGCACAAGATAAACTGTAATATAACTGTAGTGATCAGTGTCTGCAGCACAGAACAGTAGGACATTTGCTACCCAGAACCCCCTCTGGTCCTGTGTCGTAACGGCCGCGAGCTTGCTTATGTGTTTCGAATGCCAAGAGCCTGTTCCAGCTCCTGTCTCCTTTGCTGAACCTGAGAGAATGAGATTGAGAGAAACATCAATAAAAAGAAGAGTGATTTTCCATGCAACCATTGAGTTTTCAAATATTTCACGGTGGCTGAATAAGTCTAAAGCATTACCTTTGAATAGAAATATCGGCACACAGCCTCCTGAGCCCAGGGTTGGTAGTAGAACTCGGCTCTCCTCTCCTCCTCCGGGTTACCAACCACATCTGTCATGGTCTGCAAGGACGCCGAATTCAGACGTCAGCAGAACAAGAACGAACGGTTACTGATTAATGGATTTTGTCAGGAGCAACACATTTTCTGCAACGTTCAATCCCAAGGAAATACATGCAACCGCTTCACAACAGATGTTATATTTTTAGACTGATAAATTATGAGTGAGCAAACAGTTGCAAGCTTTATTTCCCTAGCTGTTTAGAAATTCAGCATCCCATACAACTGCCTGTAAAAACACCCTTCCAAACCCCAAAGTCATTACAAGTCCAGTCAGTCCACTAAGTAACACTCAGCTGAGCAAACAGACGGCTGGAGAAAGACTACATTCTGGGCGAAGGTTAAACAACCTCTTCCAACAAGCGAACTAAGAGCTTAGCAGAAACATTTATGAACCCTACAGGTTTTAGAAGATAAAATGGAACTTCCAAATTAATGTATCCATAAAAACATGGCATTATCATGGAACCAGGGTAAAAAGTGTGGTAATGCCACTACTACTTCTAGTATTTGGACTCACCTTCAAGTCTCGGCACTGCGACTGGAGCCAGTCGTTGATGAAGCCCTGCGGGTCTCGTGCGAAGCTCAACATGAACTCCCTTTGAGTCTTCAGGTGGTTAATGGTTTCGATGGTCTCATGAATCTACGAGAACAAGCAAACATACATGAGGGATCATAATTACCATTATACAACAGTTAGTTCTGGTTCACTAGTTTGGATGTGTACTCAATATAAATTTCTTTATTAAACTGTTGTATAAGAGCAATCACACTCCATCTTGCTTAACATCATATAGGTGTTTCTGTAGTCTGATATTTCATAAACACAAACTGGCACTAAACACAAAAGTCAACCACTGACTATGAAAGACACATTTTGACTGTTGCAAACTTACTAGTGGTTCAACTAGGTCAAAGGGGAACAGCAAAAAAATTCTCAAAATTATGCGTGTGAAAGCTGAAAAGCCTGGAGGTCAATATACAGATAATATAAAATTGGCCAATGAATCACAATTCCACTTTTGATTGAGTGCAGTGCTGTAGAAATGATAGAGGAACCCAAAGGAATTGAACTTTAACCCACAGCTGATTTATCTTAGAGATTGTAGTAACAGTAGCAACAATGTATCCACGGTGAGTCTGGTTGCTATCCCTGAAGTGGTTACTAGACTACTAAGGATTCTAAGTAAACAGAGAAGAATAAAATTAAACATGTCCAGAGCTGACAGAAAGCTTTTTCCTGGACCACTCCCTGGCTTGGCTTCTATCCACAGCAAAACCGTTTGAAAACATTCAGACCGGCGTATTGCCAAGAGCCACTTTGATATGCAGCAGACAAGCACAGGATGTGCAACAAAACATCAGTGCAAAGGCAACAGCAGCGCTCTCCCCTGCAGTGATGTGCCGAGCACTTTAAAGACTGTTTATCCAGCCAGAACAAGGAGGCTTTTGAAACTTTCATACCTTGTTGTCGAGGCCTGCAATCTCTTGCTGACTGGCTGTGGAAAGCAGAAAAGAGTTCATCTGGGTCTTCAAGGTGTCGTCCACCTCCACGTCTATATCATAACACGCCGTCTTCTTCTGGTCGTTGGGGTCCACGCTGAGACACAAACGGATATTTAGGTGTTTAATCATGGACGAGGCAGAAACAGAATTTTGAGTGACATCATGTGGGTGATGGCTACCTTATGACATGGTTGATGATGATTGGCTCGGGAGGCATCAGTAGTGCATGCAGCCGTTGAGGAATCTCAGAAAACTTCATCCTCTGGGTTTCAAAGATCTAAAACAATGGGAATCAAATTATTGGGTTTTAAAGATCTTGAATTAGGAAAACCAAAAAGTATTGGCTTCCAAAAATCTTGAGTGAGAACTGACAATTATTGGGTTTCAAAGATCTAAAACAATGAGAATCAACAATCGTTGGGTTTCAAAGATCTCAAATGAGGAGAACCAACAATTATTGGTTCACAAACTTCTTGAATGAGAACTGTTTTGGGTTTCAAAGTTATAGAGTGAGAAGAACGGAGGTAACTAGGTAAATCTTTAATAAGGAGTCGCAAACAAGGCAAACTTACAATGATCATGGTTCAGAGATCTTGAGCGAGGAGAACCAACAATTATTGGTTTCCAAAGATCTTGAATCAGAACCAGTCATTATTGGATTTCAAATATATAGAATGAAAAGAACTGGGGCAATTGGGTAATCTTATCCTTAAAAATATATATATATATTAATGAGGGCTTCCAAGGTCTTGAACGAGGAGAAACAGCAACTAACGGGTTTCAAAGATATTGAATGAGGCAAACTGTCGATTTTTGGGTTTCGCTGATTTAGGAGGAGCAACAGTTATTGGGTTTCAAAGATCTTAAACAAGGACAACCATCAGTTATTGAGTTTCCTAGATTTAGAACACAAACCACCAAGAGTTATTGGGTTTCGAACATCAAGTACAAAAAAACCCCCCATCAATTTCTTAAATCGATCTGAAGCCATTAACATTACAGCTACTGCCCTGGTAAAAAATGCTTTTAACCAATTTTTAAGTCTCTGGAAGCAAATTTATGGACTGTGCAAAATCCACCTGACTCATACTGAACAAAAAAAAAAAAAAAGGCAAGAGAATCTGAAATAGTAATATTGTGAACAACTAGCTTATATGCTACTTACTGCAGTCACTTCCAGTTTAAGACACCTAAGATTAGTGAGGTAAAAGCTTCAAAAGACAGACTCTAATGTTTGTTACCTGCTGGAGGTATTTATCACAGTTAATGAACTCTCGTTCGTGAGGGTCCTGGAGTTTGTGGGTCTTGACGTACTGCCACAGAGCCTGAATAATCACGGGCCGCGTTTGAGTGTGGATCCCCAGCAACCGGGCAAGTCTGGGGTCCAACTTAAACTGAGGAGGCTAGAAAGAGAACAGTTTGTCCCATTAGTCACAGTTACTCACATTTACTAATAATGTGGAGTGGTGCCACCTGCTGGTAGTTTCTAAAGAACAACAAGGGCTAAGTTTTGAATAGCATACTTCATGCATTATGTATACAATGTATATTGGTGCTTTGTCATGTTTGTCCTCACCTGGTAGTCCAGCATGAGCAGTACAGTACAGCGGACGCCAACATCTCCAGGCCTCTTCACCTGAAATCCATCAGTCTCCTGAGTCGTGGCTGTTCGGTGCCACTGGAAACAAGACAAAGACACTTTAATCAGTGACAAATGGCACAAAAGTGGCACTGCAAGAGATCTAATGGACAGTACATCAGTGAACTAAGTTTAAAGCACTACAGTTGAGAAATGCACATTTCTGCATCTCACCTCCACCAAATGATTGTCAGGTCCATATAAGTCTTTGTCCAACTCGATCACTAAAGACTTGAAAAAAGAAGAAAACTTCCTCTTCTGCTTGGTGGCTTCATACTTGGACACAGCAGTCTGAGACAGAGAAACACGTTCAGTTTTCAGAAATAATCAACAATGAAGAATTCGCCTTTAAGATGACAGAATCTCGTTTACGTCTTCAAGAAGTCGTCCCTCCACACGCAACTCCCAAGATGCAACGGTTCCTTCACCGTCCTCTGCATCTGGTTTGGCAGGGTTGAAGGTGTTGGAGATAAATATCCGTAGTTTTCTTTTTTGCTGCACAAAACAAAGTTACATCTTATGAACAACTGTAGTTCAAGACGGAAGCTCAGACACAATTTTTCTTCTAAAGGAGTCAGGACGAGGTTGGTAAAGGATCTGCATGTACCTTGATGGGTCTTTTGAGAGCTTCCTGAATATCGAGTCTTTTGCGCATGATGGTCTGGTCGAGCTTTCTCTCAAATGCTAGCAGGTCCATGTACGCCTGAGACTCGGGAACAAGCTCTCTGATCTGAAATAAAGCCACGGAGAAAATCAAGATCATCTACAGCTTTTTGAGTGTCTATTTGAGATCCATTTCTTTTTGAATAAGGCATTCAGCTAATATCATCCATCAAGGTTTTTCTAACTTGCATGGGTAGAAATGTATACAGGAAAAAAGCATGCCGATTTAAATTAACATTGAAGAGCTTTTGCAAAAAAAAAGATTCAAGTATAAATAAATAATCAAGGCTATCTACTTGTACTGTACAAAATTACACCACTAATTACACATCTTGAACAATTAAAGACTCTTCAGACACATTTGGGGATTTACAATCTAATAAACTTCATGGCTACTCACTCTCTGAGGTAGGATTTTATCTGCCATTTTCTTCTTCTTGGCACTGAAATTAAAAAGAGCATCGTGTGAGAGAGTTATGGATCTATTTAAGCACTTCAGGTAAATTCTGCTACTTAATTATCAAATTAAGTGTTAACTGGACTTACTGTTGGTTGCGATTCTGTTGCTGGACCTGTTGGATCTGATTTGGCGGCGGTCGCTTGCGGGATGGGTCCATGACTGGCATACCGGGGCGGGACACTGGACTGGACCCGTAACCTGGGGGTCCCATGGGGGGTCCCTGAGGGGTCATACGATTGGCTGGAGGCATTCCTGGTCTCTGCAAAGGCAGCAATGAAGGACAGTTATCCACTGTAGGACCAGCTGTTGTGATGTGAATTCTTCTTTTGGCTTTGTACTTATGGTTTTGGTTGTGTGGATTCTTTGTTTGTTCTTGTTCTGGTTGATGTGAATTCTTCTTTTGGCTTTGTACTTATGGAGCACAATACAAATCAATTTCACCAAATAATAATACATATAATTTAAATATTTACATATAATAAGGATCTAAATTAGATACAAGTTGTTGCATTATAACAACCAAAGCATTTAATGTTTTGTTTTCAGTAACACGATGTTGTTAAACAGCACCATTCCTCTGGCTGAAGGTTCCCCTCTCACTGCAAATGTCAAGAGCCAAATACTGGAGTCTATTCATGCTTGAAAAGGGCACTTAAAAGTGCACAAGCTGGCGAGTTCATTTATCAAGTCCCAAAATGAAAATGCGATGTGTTAATTACTCGACGTGAATCATAAATAACCTTGAATCACAACAACTGGAGAAATGCGAAGTTGGACAAAAATGCTTTGAGAGAAAACTACTGCTTTTTTCCTAAACAAAAAAGTACATGTGTTCAAGGTTTCGCTCGAGTTCACACAAGCACAAAAAAAAAATTTCCACTAAATGTGAAACCTGTGATATTGTCAACAATCCTTTACCAACACAATAGTGTTTTAGTGGCCCTAAAAGTAACCTTTGAATGCTGAGGTCACAAAAAAAAGCACACAAACATTGGTTGGGTTCTGGGTCACTAAAATAATAAGCAGCATAGCTGATCATCTGATTCTTGACTAAAGCTCAAGATGCCTTTAAGAAAATCTCAAAACATGCTGAAGAACATAATCCTTCCCAAATTCATGTCCACTTTTCAATTCAGCTTGCTTGTTGAAAGTATAATGAATTAAAAATACGTATTCAACCAGAAACATGTTAAACATAAGGATCTCCACTGGTGGTCTGAAGCACGCTGCATGCAAAATATATGATTTTTAACATCTAACGTTATACAAACACACTGGACATCAATGCAACCAAACCCATCAGGATGATGCTTTTAGGCCCCAGTGTCATACAAATCTGCTCTTCTGCTGAAGCTCTCTTAATATCATCAAAATGAATTTTTCTTTATACAAATTATAAGGGGAATTCACAGAAATCATCTGGTCGAGTTTATTAATTGGAATCATGTGGAGTTTGATGGTTTGCAGTGACCTGCGTTACTCAAGCAGCAACACTGGACGCGCGTGAAATAATGCCAGATATTCTCATTTTAACACTGTTTAATTCATTTCAAAACTGTCTGAATGTTCGATTCATTGAATAACCCTACAGATCCTGCATGCAAACATTAAAATCAATCCTCTCAGTTTAGGATCAGCTGCTTCTTTGTTCTTCTCGCGCCTTACCGGGTATCCGGGCATCGGTGATCGATACATATGGTTCTGCGGGCCGCCGGGCCCCATCCGTCCTGAGGGCGTACCGGGACCCATTCCGGGCCCTGCACCGGCTACCGGCGGCCCGGGTCCCATCGGAGCTCCGCCGCCTCCGGGTGTCGCAGGCTGAAAACCACCACGCGCCGCCATCTTCTCTGCGAGCCGCAAACAGACGGAGCACCACCGGTGAGACGTGAACGAGTATCGCGAGAGCTGAAGCGCACCAACGACGAGCCGTGACGGAGTCTCGCGAGATGTGTAGAGATCCCGCTTGCGCACTGACGGCATCTGAAGAAGATGTATTCGGTTTATATTTTGATTTTTGGAACGTGCATTCTCAGGAAAAAGAAGTCAGAATACGACCGATATGAGAACTTTCAATATTATTTTTGTATTTTGTCATTTATTTATTTTTTACATAGTATTTACTAATATTATTTTTTTACTCAAATTTCCTGGTACTTGTTATTGTAACCTTTTTTTGTTCATTCATACATATAATACCAATAACTAAATAATTCAATTAGATTGGTTGTTCTATAATATTGTAATATTAGAAATGTAGATATCAAAGAAGATTTTTTTTTATTATTTATTCATATTATGATTATTTTTGTCAATAATAAACATTTTGTATTGTATTAATATAGCTGCAATTATTATGGAAAGGCTTTAATGTAAATTTATTTCTCATACAAATCATATTCTAATTTCTGCTACAAACACATTGACTGCTGGTTTATATATATATATATATAAAAGATACATCATTCCAAATATGTTAGTAGCCCAAATGGATGTGAATCAATGCACACTATATCCAAAAGAGGGAGACAAACACCCATAAACAATTATCAGACTTGCATTTCAGATGGTCTAATATTTCTGATAGGAAAATAAAGTATTAACATCACTGAATCACAGTCATTTTTCTTTTAAATGTGTGCTTCATCACTTTTATTAGCTATTTGATTTTATATTTTTGTAAATAAAAACAATAACACAAAAGAGGAAACATCTATAAGAAAGGGTCAAATTTCATTTATGGGGTTGCATGAATAAAACATAGCACTCTAAATGGTTAAAACGACTTTTAAAGCTCTGTCAACTGCAGTGGATATCAGAATCACATCAGAACAAAGAGAAGTCTCTCTCTGTGTCCTTCATTTTGACATTTGGGTGTACATCCTAATGCACAGATTTATACACACACAAAGTGATTCAAATAAGCACTCTCTTGGTTGATTAAAAGGGACGATCAGCTTCCTGCCGACTGCGCCAGCGTCCATAAGTCACACTTCAGCGGTCACAAACACTCTGATGATATCATTAAACTCTTTCTCATTAGCACACTCTAAAATCAATCCCTTAATTCGCTGCACAAATATATGTGTATGGGGTGTGATGTATTGCTGGTAAAATGTTTCCATGGAGACTATAGATAAATAATTACCTTCCAGGCCAAAAAAAACACTGTTTTCTACCCCCTAATATTTCCAGTTTCTGGCAATCTTCAGACTGGTTAAAGTATCACACTGACACTCTCAAACACTATAACATACATGTTTTCTAATTGCATTGTGCTGACAGGAATGAACGTGTACTAATTTCGAGCAATTAGTCGCAGCACATACAGCAGTATGAAACAAGAACAAGACGATCAGACCCCCTGCCCGCTTCTTCTGGTTAGAAAATAAAGAGATGCTTTTCATTTCAGTCCCCTCAGCTTGTGTTGCAGAAGGCCTCTTTTCTCCCTTCACTTGGGAATATTTTGATAAAAGAAGATGCTTTGTTATTGAGACTTCATTAAAAAAAATAAAAGATCCAAAAGAACACGATGTTAGAAAACAGCAGGCTTCGTTGGATTTAATTTGTACTATATAACAGGTGGCCTACTTTCCACCCACACTTCTGATCAATAAACACAAATATGTGCATCAAATGTACCTTTTTTCACTAAAATCACGGTATAAATGTCCTGCTAAAGCTCTATCTAGGTTTCAAAAGATGACTGGGTCGAAGATATCAACACAAAAAGGAGATATATCTCACAGATATTTCTATACTAAATTGTTACATGATTTAAAACAGATTAGCTTGGTGCTAAAGTGTATAAAGGTCAAACTAGATCAGTTCTCGAAGTCATTTTAATGTGTTCATAACATATGCAACACTTAAACAGATGCTGTGTCCGTGATATTGCCCAGGCATGTAATAAAATAATAACAAAATATTGTTAGCAGCAGCTGATATAACATGGTTATGATTTTCTGTATACTGAAAACGAGCATAAGTAAAAACACAGGGACAGATCTATAAACCTGTTGTTTTGCCAGGTAATTTAACTGTGCAAATCCTATATTATTATTCATGATTTCACATGAGATGTAAATGTAACCAGACAAAACTCACTCTTATAGTTGAGAGGGGCAACTGATGACACAGAGACATATTCTGGACTTCCTAGATATGATGGATGTATGTAAAACTGGCATGAAAACAAATTAAGGTCTCTCCAGTCGACCCGGTTAAAAAGCGCGGTCTCTGGAGTTCTTATTAATCCTCTCAAAGAGCACGATGACACTCTTTATCAGTGACAAACGGCTGCAGCTTCTAATTGTGCCATGAGATCTGACAGGATATATTGGCACAAGGGCAGAAACTCCTGACAGTTGCATTATGGGAAATGAATAGTAACTCATTTTCAATGAGCGAGTACCAGTGTGATGAACTTAAAGAGGCTTGTAGGGTACTTACATTTTCACAGTTTCAGATGATCAGAAAAATTATGTTCCACAGCTAATGGGATAATACTTTATAGGACCGTAACACATATCAGGTGACACAGATGTTCAATTATTTAAACGTATCAATCACAAACTATAAAACACGCTTAGCCTGTTGTTCGGCGTTAGAGAGCAATCTTTTTTTTTTTTTTTTTTTTAACCAGAGTATTAGTATTTTTTTGGACATTGTTCTACCATCTTTTTACTCTTATTAGTCCTAAGTAGTTGCACAAACAAGCACACAAGTATAGGTTTTATTAGCTGAAACAAGTAAATTACTAAATGAGGTATAGCCATTATTAACCAAATAAGTATGCACAATGCACACTTTGGATAGTACATAGTACACCATCCAGGTACCTTTTTTCATTGAATTTTTTACTATGATTGTAGATGCACAACATCTCTGCATACTATTTAGGATGAATAGTTTGCAAATTGAGACGGTCTTATAAGGATATTGGTTCTAAACCCTAAACAAATTGTGGATTCACAAGAGCACCAGCTGTGCCGAATCAAGACTAAATGCATCTTCCCAAATGCCTATGTCTGATGCGTTTGGAGGACAAGGAATGTCTCAAAGGCACTAGTGTTGCACTACAAGATCCTCATCAGAATGCACTGACGGTTGGGTTGTGCTGCCTGAAGTCGTTGGCAGTTTTCCCTGCATCTGCCAGAGACGCTCCCACATCAGCGCAGAGACGACAGAAGGAAATGACATTCATCGGTCATTTGTGATGTCCCTCACTTCCTTTAAACGTGCTGGACCACCACAAGGCCAGATGCGGTCCAGTTAGACGTGAACTGCTATTTATATTTAATCATGGTTCTGATGCCAGTAAGCTACTTTATTATACATTTTCCTGCGACGAGTCGGGTCGGATGTCCTCCGACGATCTTGATGGATGTCTCATGCTTGGATTTTCTCCTATTCCTCTTAGGTTTGATCTTTCAGCTCATGCACTCATGTCCTGTATCCTGATACCGTCTGATGCCCATGAACATCCCCTTCATCTTTCATCTCCCTCTTTCTACTTTCCATAATTTGGGTTCAAAATTAATTCTACCTGATGTTTGAATTCATGAATAGTTCTGAGGTAAGTATAGGGATGGGATGGGTACCGAAAACTGGTATTTTTTTTTTGGACTGGAATGTAATTGGGTCGATACCGGACTACCAATAAGCTTCAGGATTCAATGTTAATGGCGAATTAGAAGCTGCTGCCATGTACATGTGCGGTGTGTTTGCATGCAATCAGTCATCGTGGAAAAAATTAAACATTCGAAAGTGTGGGCTCACGTTACAAAACTATGCGACACTGGTGTCAGATGCAATATATGCAGTAGTGTAATAGTGAACAAAGGAGGCAACACTAGTAATATAATGAAACATTTACTAACAAAACACAACATCTACCTCAAGCAATGCACTGTACTATATCTCCCGGCTCCAGCTCGCGAGATGCATTCACATCAAATGTTAATTCAGTGGTAGAGTTACACTTACGAGACACTGCACTTATTCGCAATCACAAAAGTACATTATTTGAGTGTGCTTTAAAGCCTTGATGGTTAAACATTTCATTTGCGTGCTGTTCTGACATGTGCTTATTCAGAGCGTATGCATGCACTGAAAGGCCGGTCAAACAGCACCTGATAACTTAGTTATCTTATTATTGTCTGATTGCGCTAATACTGTCAAAAACACACAAGGTTTACACATAAAAACTGTTTTTTATGTCTAACGTGAAAGTAAACAGTTGAGAGAGAAATGGATGTGTGCAGCTCTTAAAGGGACAGTACTAAACATGCTGCAGATTGTCATTAAAGGGATAGTTCACCCAAAAATTTAAATTCTGTCATTATTTACTAAGTGTCATGTTGTACCAAACCTGTAATAATTTCTTTCTTGTGCTAAACACAAAAAAAAAAAAATATTTTGAAGAATGTGGGTAACCAAACAGTTGCTGGTCCACAGACTTTGATAGTAGAAAAAAAAATAAATAAAAAAAGGAAGTTACTGGGGACCAGCAGCTGTTTGGTTTCCCATATTCTTCAAACTAACTTTTATGTTCAACAGAAGAAAGAAACTCATTCAGGTTTAAAATCACTTGAGATTGAGTAAATGATGAAACAATTTTCATTCTTGGGTAAACTATTCATTTAATGTTAATAAAATAAAACAGAGAAAAAGAACTTGCTTCTCTAGACTGAAGAACTTTAATACAGCTGCTAAAATTCAGCAGTATTAAAATAACTTTTCACATCGTATCTTTTTGCACCAAATAGTAACGATAACAGTATCGATAAGTACCAGTATCGATAAGCAGTAATGGTATCGATACAATGTAAACGATACCCATCCCTAGAAGTAAGGCTGAAAATCGGGAGCAACTTGTAATTCAGAACACTTTTTGTCCATTTTTTTTAAAGAATACTGCAGCTGAATAATTTCCATGATGTCCAGTTCTGTTAACAGTTATTGAAAGTCTGCATTCTTTTGTTCATGGAAATGGAAAATTGTACTAAATTGTACACTTCAAAAGTGGTTTTCTGTTGTTGAATCTATAGCATCATGGCTAAAGAAATCTAATGCGAGCATGCAGTCTAGAATGACTCAATAATGTAGATAAATCCAGAAGAATTATTATTCCAATCTCTGAAGTCAAACATGAACCATCTCCTGACGTCCACGATAAACCTGAATGAAAAAACAATGAGACATTTGTAAAATTATGAATGATATTTATTATACCTTCATAGATAAATAGAACAGCCTATTATCTGCCGACTGCACTATCAGGCAATGCGTATGATTGTAGTAAAAAACAAAGGAAAGAAGAGTACTGATGAATCTGTTGATTATTATGATAACACTGATAAGAATATTTTATCATTCTTTAACATCACCTTTACATATCGATGGTCTTGTTTGTGCTTTGATATGAAGTCCGCGTCATTAACAAATACATCTCGGCAAGTACAGAATCCAAATAAACAGTAAGCCGTTAAATGCACAGTTCAGTTTTCATTAACAGAATCGAAATAAAGCCAGAAGAATAACAGTCTCACATGAACAAACACACGTACTTACATGCACACATACATACGCACAACTACAACAGTTTGCGGTTATGTCTGGTGGGCTGTACGAGTGACCGGTCCGGTCCACCCAGCGATACAAACTCTTTGGTTTGTTACATTCCTGATCCTGGAAACGCTCTCGTCCAGAAACAGACCAGCAACACCGCGCAAAAGATGAAAAATCCATCACATACATTCATGTCCAGTCACACTTTCATGCACACAAAAACAATCATGTATTCACATATTAGCCCTAAAAAAAATTTGGACACTTTAAGTGACACTTACAAATGCTTGAAGGCCTGTTTACACCTGGTCACACAACTGTTACATTTACACTTGGCCACATAAATGTTGTCTGATTGGCCATTGTGTTCACACGCTCAACAGATATGACTGTGATTGGCTACAATGATCATCGCTTCATGCTCTTCACCGAGCGCTCACACAGAAGCACACGGGAGCGTTTGAAAGCCGCATTTATCAGCGGATCCGTCTATGTGCAGATAACCAATCACAGTCATATCTGTTGAGCGCATGAACACAGTGACCAATCAGATGTGTTTAAGAATCCGCTCAACTCAAGAACAGTGCTCAAATGTTAGTGTGAAATGGACATTTTTAAATTTCAGTACCGACTGATATCGTGGTCGGATGTGGACTATATTTGCATTTACACTTGTTTAGCTTCATCTGGAATGCGGCCCAGACCACCTCCTGAAGTGGTTTCCATCTTGAAACCGTTTCGGAGGGCATTTACACCTGGTCTTCTCAAGAAAACGCATGAAGTGACCAGGTGTAAACAGGTTGTGAATGTCATTCTGTCAGTCACAAAATATCAAATAAAGTGACAAAACATTTGTTGCAGAAGTCTTAACAATGGAAAACAGACATCATAGAGCCACTTAAAATCAGTAAACAATCCTGCAGCACTTGTGATGTGCAATCTAATGCATTGCAACAACTTTTGACACATTTGAAAGAATAATTTAAGTGTCCAAATATCTTTTGGGGCCACTGTATACTTTTGGGGACTTCCCATTCACATTTATTGTTTGTCGGATATGCTAATTATACAACAGACTAATGCTAAACTTAAAATAAACCTTTTTGGCATTTTCAGATATGAATTTATACATTGTTTAGTTTCCTTTTGAATGGTTGTATCCTTGTAGAGAGGTTCTCACAAGGTGCTTTTTATCTTCTGGGGTCACTGACAAACTTCATCCCCACAAGAACAGCAAAACCTTTGCACACACGCATAAACACACAAAAACAAACTTTACACCATCTCCCAACGCTTGTGTATAATTGAGGCAAACTTGGCGAGAGTAATAATGAAATCTAAATAAAACTAAAAACATGCACAGAACGACCAGCATGCATTTACAAGATGAGACCTGTAATACAATGTCATATGGGACCTGAACCCTCCAGCGCCCCGAAACCCCCTTTGACGCTTGTAATGGTCACCTTTGTCCGGGAAGTTACATTCTCATGATATACACTGAGGCTGAACAGATCCAGCAGATGGGACTAATGAGGCTACATACAATGAATAAGCGCTATATTTATCTACTGACCTACATAAGCCACTGATCTTAAGACAGTTTAGAGCCGTCACTATGTACATAAAAGGCATCAGGGTCCAGCTGCGGAAAGCTATTCGATGTCCAAGTCACGTAATGTGTAATTTCCTAGGCTTCACGGAGTTTCGTTTTTGAGGCAGTATCTCCATGAAATATTCAAAAAACATCAAAAGTTTTCCATGGAACGTGTTAGTGAAAATACTTTGTTGATCGGTACCATTCCTCCGATGTCTGGATATATCTCAAGACATGGTGGCAAATCCAGAAGGTTGTTCTGAAATGTCCGGTTGTATATGGGGTCCATACTGAAGTGGTCAGCTTTGGTTGTTCTCTGTCTGACAGGCTGCTCTTGCTCTACGCTCAACAGGTGAAGTCTTCAAAGTTGCCCTGGCCAGGATGGTGAGGTAGCATGTTGGCTGGGTAGGTTGATGGGGTACGAAGGTTTTCACAGGGAGCCTGAGAGGAAAGATAGACAATCAGAAACTGCACAGTGTAAAATGTATACTGCCTACAATTAGGCAAAAAGTACACAGTATGAATCGTACTATTGTTTTGAAAGTTGACAGGATAGATAGTATATCCTGAACATTTGTCAGTCTGAACAAATAATAACTCAAGATGATGCTAATACAGTTGATATAACTACTATTTCTGGCAATGGAAGGTCAAGCTGAGCATGTTGCATTGTGGGATACACCATCTCTTGCAGTATTCTTTGCTGTATTGGCATATAATATAGTTGGTCTTCCAGTTAAAAAACTGCACACATACTGAACTGCAGACATATGAGTATGAGTAGTATGACAGGATACTATTCTGAATATATTCTTTATTGTCTGTAAGAATGAGTTTATCAGCCAGCACAGATACTGGAGTGATAGTTACTGACGTGACGCTTCACATCGTCCAGGCTGAGAACGGCTCCTCGTTCGTTGTTGTTGCTGCGCTGGTGTTTCTTCTTGGCGCAATGACACAGTTTGTACTTGATCACCTTTGAAGAAAGAAAACAAACCCACACGTAAAACCTGCTGCTCAGTTGATGCTATGGATGGTCATGTGGAGAGCTTTTTTGAAGATTTTAATCTCGGAAATTGTACTTAAATATATGAAGCAAATCATAGAAAGGAACAAAAAAGGAAACTGAAATGCATTTGATAGTGGATTATTTTCTATGAAATACAAATGTGATAACACAAAGATACCCAAAGAAAACATCCATTGTGAGATTAGAATGGCAGACATGGATGCATGGAACTGAAATCTAGGGGGTTTGTAGATGTAAGACTAGCCAAGTCCTATTTGCATCTTGGTTCCCAAGTAAAGCACACATTCAGAAAATTTGCAGGAACTCGAAATTTTCTTTTGTCCCCAAACGCTGCTTTTTTTTTTCGAGATTGACAGAAACAATATGAAGTACTAGATCTGAACTCGTAACTGGGGCATTTCCCCCAATTCCCATGTGGGCCTCCTGACACACAGAACAACATGATGGATGGATGATGTATTGTTTGTTATTGGCTTTCCGCTGTCATGTACCAGAAGTCAGTTTAAACCAGCCAGATTACGCAAACACGAGTCCTGGAACTGACAGTATTCGTGTCTCATTTCCTGCAAATGACGCCAGCTTCCACCTGCCATATCAGACAGCTTGTCTTCCATCTGTGTCCTAATGTCACGGGTGATACTCTGAGCCTGCTGTTGAGTCTGAACCAGACTCTAGAGACTTTTCACGTCGAAAGTCAATTTATCAAAATTGGTGCTGATAAGAAGATAATTTGGAAAGATAAATCACTGAAAATTGCTAAATTAACTGTTGGGGCATGTTCCTCATGCAAAACCTAAGAAGCCTTGCCCAGGCCTTGGTCCCTACCTTCAAGTTCTCCTACAAGGTTTGTACATACAAATTTGAATATCAAATTACTACATAATGTGTGATTTTGGTCAGATTAAATCAAGCATACAGGGTGGTTTTATATTCTCTCTCTCTCTCTGTTTCTGATGAAGGCCACAAAACATCCCATTTCTTTATTGGGAATGATGAGATTGTGCTGTGTTGTGCTTGTGTTTGAATTATATTTGGAATGGTTTGGGAAGGTTGTTTAATATACTTGTATTAAAATTGTGTTAATTTTCTGCTAAACATCTCCTTTTGCATTCTACTGAAAAAAAAAAAAAGTCAGTTATGACCAATTTTTCATTCATGGGTGAACTATCCCTTTCACATTTCATTATTTGTCTTTTTTATCTTTCAGCAGAAACACTTTGAATACTTGTTGTTGAATGCTTTTGTTTTCCAAAGGCTCATGTGAGTCTGTTGAGCAGAGGTGCATGTCAGCACTTCCTGTAAAAGATCACGTGATCTGTTATCAATCACTGCAGAGATACCCAAGCAGCATCCGAGAGAACAGACAAGAAAAATAGCCCTCCTGGCATCGCTCCACTGTTTTTAAAGTCATATGTTTTAATGCATAGTAAGATCGGGTGTTTGGCAATATAACATTGAGCAAAATCATGATGATTCATGACATGCAGCGCATAGGTATTTTTCTATATTTTCAACATTTTAGATCAATTTAAAAAAGTGGCCATATAGTCAAATACATAAAGATATATACTGAAAATTGTCAAAAGGGGGAATAATATTGCAATACTTTCAACACAACTTCGCCCACCCAAGTGCGTAATACTTCTGCAGATGAAGCCAATGGTTATCAGTCATATTCAACATAAGATCTGAGGACAATATTCTTAGCAGAAGTTATGTTGATTAAGATGCTAATGGCAGAGTGTGTGCATGCACACTGAAATTATTTCTTCATAATCCCTGAAGCACTGCATCTGCCAACAACATTGAGTCCTTGGCTTGCTTTGAATAAGATTCTAGTAGTTTGCTTCTGCCTGCTGGATTGCCTATTATCACATCCGATGACAATTTCCCCAATCATAAGACAATTCCACCCTTCGCCTTCAGGTATTGATATCTTGAAAGCAATCACATCCTGAGCCAAGGCTTGAAAAGTAATAATATATTTACACTCCATTCCGATGCTGAGCGTGGCAAAGGGTCCCAAGTGGAAGAAAGCTCCAACGTTAAGAGAGCACAGCTTTTGCGAAGGTCATACCAAACACAATTACTGGGGAAAGGAGAATATGTGCCATTTTGAGTGACAGAAATTTCCACAGCTGTCGGGTTTCAAGGCAATTATCTCTGAAGTGTCTTTAATACATTGAGAAAAGAAGAAATAACAGGTGCAGGTTTGGATTTGAATCATGGAGGGCTTACCTCATACAGGTAGTCAAAGAGCTCCAGGATGGTTAAGATACTGGCCCCGATGAACAGCCCCATCTGTCCGCCAATGTCACCTGAAATAGTTTATTTCACTAATTAGCCACATGAACAAACAAACAAGCTTTGCAACATATCGTGCATAAATGGATTGTAAAATTGCAAGCTGCTGTTAGTCATTTTTTTTTTGTTTAACAACTTTATGATCTCTGTGTTTTCAGTTTAGAGTCACTTTAAGTTAGTTTGACATTCTAAAAAGTGAAACACTGTGACTTCTTTTGGAAAAGCTATTAATGAAGCTATTATTTCACAGGGTGTCCACAGTGAAAGAACACCTGGAAATATCAAAGGATAAACTCATTTCAAGGCTTGTGAATTCATCTTGACATCTCGGAAATCACCGCTCACCAAGAAGGCCGGCTAACTCGTAAGCTTTCTTCTGCTCTATGGTCTCGTAGTTCAGGGCCTCGAAGAAGATGTCCAGCACCAGGATGTTTTCTCTAAAGAGCAGAACAGAAGGGAAAGGTGAGGACCCCCCAAGTGCATTTACTTGCACGGGCCTCCTCATCTTTTGCACCATCCTCCAAGCATCGATCCACAATCTCTGCCAATTTCACAGCATTTTATTCTCTAATCTGCTGTACGCAGATGGATGGAGTCGATCCAGCAGAGACCTCAGGCCATTTTAGACACAGCTGGAGTTGATTCTAAGCGTATCAGTTACGTTTTTGCACATCAAGTAGTGGCACTTTACACTTTATATCATAGTGCTATAATTTACTCAACTTCTTAAAAAAATAAATTGAGTTTTTATTAAGAACATTCCTACACATTCACTGCAGATGGTGTGAAAGTTAATTTTTTTTGGGTCCCCTCTGAATACATATTAAATGTTTAATTAAGCTACAGGCGACGGCGGCAGTTATTTTATGAAATATGTTGGTCCAAGCTTTTCAAAGCTACTTAGAAGCCAAAAACACTAAAAAGGTTAGCCTTAATGGTTCTTTCGCAGCAGGTTTATCATAGAATGGTAATGAGGTGCTACTTTGAAACCAAGTATTAAAAAAAACACCACCTTCCTTCTTTAAACATAGACATTGCATCATCTGGGTTTAAAACATAAGTATCTCTGCTTTAGATTAATACATAACCCTGTTACTGTCAAAGATGAGGGTTAGGGTTAAATGATGGCAGATTTAAGATTACATATGATTCATTTCCTAAAGATAAGAAACCATGGCAGATATATGATTTTGAGCCTTTTCACTGGCTAGTCATCAATATCTTTGGGAAGAAGCAGAAAACTAAATAGAGGCATTCAGCCGTTAGGTTTAGAAGATTAAATTCTCCCAAGTTCTTCAGTTACTTCTCTTTTCCTGTTCTGAATGTAAAATACTACAAATAATTTACAATTGTTCCACTTGACTTCTCTTTTCATTTTCTATATGCAAAAGACTGCAAATAATAGTTCTTCTCCATTTAGTTCATGCAAATATCAGAAAATGGTTTCATGAAATTTTGATTGTCACTGTTTTGTGCTTTTAGGCTGCCGCTGTAATTTCACAAATTAAAGTTTAGGTCAACATGGAACGGCACAACCAGTTTCACTGAAGTAATAGTAAACACCTCTGCTGAAAAGAAGACTCATTTTATTTTGTGCGTGCGTATTTATTATTCACATTGATATTCTGATCATAGTTTTTCTTTTTCCAAACACGTTACCAATTCCAAACCACATAACTACTATAAATTTTGCATTTAATCATTCATAAGTGATATATAATTGTCCATAAATGCTGGAAGTGAAAAAAAAAAAAACTCCTTATATTCAGGTGTGCATAATTATCAGGCAGATTTTCTTTTTTTGGCTCATTTTATCTGTAAAAGAAAACCTGACTAATAATTATGCACACCTGAATTTAAGGACTTTTCACTTCCAGCTTTCATGAACAACAGTTAATAGTTTAAAACGCACTGACTTTAATATTTACTTCTCAGTATGTAAATTAACACCCGAACTAGTGTAACTGCAAACTAAGAACAGCAACTTTCTTGACCTCTGTAAACTTAATCAGGATGGATGTTGTTCCAGATGGCTGCGGATGTGGAGACATTTCCTGACATTTCTTAGCGTGTTTGTCAAAGCAGTGATGTGTTACATGTCTGCCATGCTGTTGTCTAATCTTTAAGCTGTTCAGATGATTGGCTGTCTGGATCTTGCGGCAGACAAAGATCCTGGTTAATTACTGATGAGGCACTAAACAATCTGGACAATTAAACAAGTAGGGCATAACAAACAACCATAAATTACTTCTTAAAATTGGCAATTTTTTTTGTGATTTACTGAGGTTTATGCTTAAAACATGACCTCAAAAAAGAAAAAACATTTGCCAACTGCAAGAAATATCCTTTGAAAATAAGTAATTTTCTCAATTTATGTGACTTTTTATTTTAGGTGCACAAACTTCAACTTATTATGATTCAGTTGCACAATTTCAGATTAGCAAAACTGTTCGGTATTTTGGTTTACAGAGATTTCTGATTTACAGAGATATCTGGTGGAATGTGACAGAATTATAAACCAACAGTATTTTGGTTTACAGAGATTTCACCAGAGACAAGCAACATTTAAGTGAAACTCACGCAATGTACTGCTCCGTCTTGTTGAACTTCTTGGCCAGGTATTTGGCAGAGGCTTTGCTGGGGATCTTGACGAAGGACAACTCTTTGCCATAGCGTGTCAGGTTGCAGGGTGTGTCGCATACGCAGTAACCATTGTCTCTTTCCACCAGAAAATCTAGAGCCGGAGAAAAAGGTAGAACATTTCTCTTAACCTCAAAAATCCTGGCTGGAAAAACAACGGGACAGATGAAGAAGTATAAAAAGGCCTGGGGAAGTGGGTGGTGAGGTTAGAAGGGGTCATAAATCGTGCTGTCTCATCATGGCCTCAGGTTCAGACATCAGTAATGAGGAGTGGATTGGCTCAGCGAGGAGAACTGGCCTCTAGACTGAAACGTTTTAACAGAGGAGGCAAATTTCTCACCTAGAGCTGGATCTGCACATTCCTTATATTGTTCTGGAGTGCAATATGGAGCATCTCCTAAAGACAGAGAAACACAGCCTACATAAGCAATGACGACTCCCAGAAACATCTACAGTACAGTGCAATTATATATATATCTCCTAATATATATATATATATATATATATATATATATATATATATATATAAACTAGCATAAATTAGGCAGTACAGTTTATTTTTTGCCATAAAAATATCAAAGTGCAAAAAATTAAATGTAAAAAATTTATATATATATATCCAAACACATATTTGTTATATTATGTTTAATAATATTAAAAAAAAAAAAAAAAAAATTAATATCTTCTGCTTAACAAGCCTACATTTTTTGGATCCAAAATACAGCAAATGCAGTAATATTGTGAAATATTTTTTACTATTTAAAATAACTGCTTTCTATTTGCTTGCTTATATATATATATATATATATATATATATATATATATATATATATATATATTTTTTTTTTTTTCGGGATTCTTTGATAAAGAAAGATCCAAAGAGTAGCATTTATCTGATATAAAAAGCTTTTGTAACAATGCACACTATACCATTCAAAAGCTTGGAGTCAGTATGTATTTAAATCATTATTTATTATTCAATTATGAAATCATAGAAATAAATTACAAAATGTAAAAATAGAAATCTTTTTTTTTAAACATTAAAAATCTTGCTGTCTTAACCTTACCTCAAAAACAACATTTTCTAAAAGTATCCATTTAAATGAAGTATATACAGTATAGTAGTATTTGTGTGCTGTCTTTAATTTATGCTGATGTCAATAAAAAGAGACAAGAGGATTTTTGTGACTTTATAACTGTAATGAGAATCTAATGAGAAACATCATTAAGAATAATGAGAATTACAAACAAACCCTAAGGTAAAATGCCCACACTCATTAAAGTGATGAGAAATGTGCTTAATTGTGATGCAAATAATAGTTACTATACAAAATAGGCCCCATTTTCATCATGCATAATGCATTTTCTTATTATCTGCTTTTGATTTTGTGGTGAAATAAGAGCTGAATGTATTTTTGTGCAAGTTACCCTTTAAGAAAAGCGTGAGGATAAAGAACAAAAGATGTGCCGCAGAGAGAGAAGAACACAATGTTCTGGCTAAAGGTGAAATGAAATGGCCTCTGTCTGTCTGTTAATTAAAACGTGTCGCCGACCATCACGCTGTTGTTATCAGCTCTGAACATCTCCTCAAAAATCTGATTTCCTCTTTTAATTAATTGCATCTGTTCAGGTCTTGAAGTTTCCTCGAATAGCTCAAGGACTCTTGCAGTGAGAGAAAGAGCACATACAATCAACGAGACGCTGAATGAAAAAACACGTCTAGACCGCATAAGCCAGTGATGCGCCAAAATTAGAATGTTCTTGTAATAATGAACTAGTTTGCTTATCAACAAGGCTCTGTTAAAATCAATAAAGTTGGCTACAAGTCTATAGTTAGAATGAAAAAAGGTCTACAAAGATACTGTCTGTGATGTTCCTGTTGGTTACAATGCTGTCCGCATGCAGTGCAGACAGTTTTGTTGATTAGAACCAGAGCATTCCAGTTTTGTCACAGTTTAGATGGCGTTGAAGATACAGCAAATCCAAAGTCTTTAGAGATGATCAGAGGGCTGTATTTCAAACAGACGTACAGAACTCAGTGGGGTGCTGGATCCTAACAGGGCTGCATAAAATTATGTTTTTCTACTCGCTCAGGTTGAAATCCTCTTACTTTCACTAAGCCAAAAACTAGCAGCTAGAATTGAAGCAAGACAACATGCTAAACAGCTTTAGGGAACGGCGAGGGTTTAAAATAATCATAGGCTTAAAAAGCAACAGCTTGAAAACATTTCATTCTGAAAAGGAATAACAAACCAGAAGAATGAGCAATTAATTTGTTAATTTATTAAATAACTGCTGGACAGAACACACTAGTAGAGACTCGTGGTTAGTGCGTCGGCATATAGCGCAACTGCGCTCACAGCGACCCGAGTTCGAATCCCGCCTTGAGGTCCTTTGCTGGGCCCGCTCCCCTCTCTTCACCCCAATACTTTCCTGTCATCTCTTCACATTTAGGGTATTTAATTGAGAATTAGGCTACAATTTAAAACCCAAAATGATGAACTTCAGGAGAAATATTGGTGCTTTGTCTGTTGATGTTCAGAAGAGAATAGCAGAGATAGATTTATAACATTGCAGACATATATATCTGGTTCTGTTGATACATTACTGCGTGTGTGTGTGTGTGTGTTTACCAGGCATGTGCACCATGCGGCAGTTGCAATTCTCCACCAGATATCGTGTCTCGCAGTCGATGCGGCAGGCGGTGATACTGTACGTGCTGAAGAAATCAGAGTCCATGGGTGTTGCCTTACAGTCGCCCCATGGAGGAGGGAGATACGTCAGCTACAAGACAGAAAGAAATAGTAATAGTATCTTGCTGAATCTCTTACGTGAATTCATTACAAATATAATTATTTAAAATATAGCAAAACAGCTCAACACAAATATTGCTCCTAACATGGAGTGTATAGGAGACACAAATAACAATGGCTTCCAACAGAGTTTGACATTGACGTGTTGCTAACAATTTAAGAATATAAGGGCCAGTTTTACTGAACAGGGCAAATCAGCACGAGAGCGCAATTCCAAAACAGCGCAGATGGTTGTGAAATTCTGCGGGTGATTTAATAACAATGCGCATATCAAAGAACACAGACGCAACATCGCAACACAGACGCAACAAATTAAAACTATTATCTTAAAAGGCTGCATAATGTTTCTGCATACATTTTGGAACAGCCTTTGCAAAAAAAAGTCTATTTGGCACATCACTAGGTTTTGGACAACGCTATAATCCCTGAAGACACCTCACTATCATCTTGAGAAATGCACACACACGTACACCATAAACAAATGCAGCATAAGCACTAAAAATACACACACAATAGCTACAAACACAAAAGGTAAAGCAAGCTAATGCTTTACGCAACGTTACCGCATATGAATCTATAAATGTCCTACGTGAAACCTTAGAGGAATGTTTCAGGCTCAAAACAAGGTTTACCGACAACATCTGACATGTTGACTTAATCCTGAAAACTAGTAAGCTGGCAACATACAGTAGGCAGAATTTGAAGGCATTATAGGTGGGTCCTTGATGTTAAAACTGTTCTGAAAGACAGACGGTATTGTTATGCTGCCTCCTAAGATACCTTGTTTTGGCATGGATCCAATCCCAGAATGCACTGCAACTAGCTCAGTAGGAGAAAAGAACCATTAAAAACAATTCAGCCTAATTAAAAACAGCAGTTTTGCCCAAAATTTGTGCATGGTCCTTATTTTTCCGCTTGTTAGGATATTGCCTTGTTAGCTTGGCAGCATGCTAATGTCAAACCCTGGACTGTACAGCATTACTACTTTCCACAAGTGCTAATGCAACATTAATTACGTGAGGCGAATGTCAGTGACTAATGAATCTGGCATATTCTATAGAAAGCCTCATTTACTCAAAGTTGTGTTTGCGATTAAAAGAAGAAGAGTGACTTAATTTTAAGAAAACAGCATTGCTCTGTGGACGTAGAGCAATAACATTTTCCTGTTGAGTAACATTTTCAATACCAATCGGTATGGTATTACGAATTGACTTGTTAACCACGTATAAACATTATTTTATCTTCCACACAGTCTGAGAGTCCCATCCACAGTTGTCAATCTCAAACGCTGACTGTGTGAACCATGGTGAGAGCGACAGATAGAGCTGGAGGCTAATCCTGTAAAAGCCAGTGACATTGAATCTTGGTGATGCATCTAGAGACAGAGGCTTGATCTTTGTGTAAGAGGAAAATAAATGAGCGGGAATGTTACTGAAATCAATCCACTGCACATGGGAGATGGACTGACCTCCAATTACAAGAGCAGAGAGCCGTCTGTGCATATCAACCACCTTTCTGTCTGTCTTCATCCAGTCAGATCGTCTGCCCGTCTCTTTGACTCTTATTTATCGATCACATACACCTTGATTTTGCTTGTTCCTTTCTCTCACAAAAATAAGCTGCTGTTTTTATTTCATGATGTGGCCTTCATGAAAATTAAACATGGATTCTGAGAATCCTATAAATAAATAATATTCGTTCCAGACTGCAGGGTCGACCTCTGCGTCGGCCATTCGCTCTCATTTGAAAAGCAAATCATGTTTGTGGTTGTGGGAGACCAGTTTTTTTCTTGGGTGAATCTCACAAAGCTGTCCACATCATATCTCAGCCCAAAACCAAACAAAAAACAGGAAATTATATTTTGAGTGGTGAAAATGAAGTCTATTTTATAACCATGAGACTTTTCTGAATAGTGAAAATGAAGCCTATTTTTTTTTTTTTTTGCATTTTGACATTGTTCATTACTATCAAGCACATTTTCACCACATATTCTCGTTGCTAAAGTGTGAATGTCCAGTTATTCCCAATGATTTACGATTTAAATCAATATTAAAATCAGTTACTTCTACCATGATGAACGAATACTATATAAACCCTCTTTTGTGCAGAACTACTTTCTGCCACAGATTCAGATCTCAGTTTGAGAGTTTTAACAGCTGAGCCCAAGCCTCCATTACTAATTTAAAAAAGTCACTTTAGAACTAGTGATAAATTTTTGTTTAGTTATAGTGTTATTTAGTTGCTTCATTATTAATTTATTGTATTATTGTTTTATTATGTAGATGTATTTTGTATGGTATTGTCTTATTACCTGCATAACAGCATTCATTCTTCAGCTCAATCTCATATTCACAATAAAACATTAGTTTGAATGTCCGCTGAGGAAAGGACTTTGTCATCCTTTCATCTGTTAAGGCTGATTTATGATGAAAGAACTGCTCAGTGCATTTGTTGGCTGCGTCTTAGAGGGTGTTGTTGAAAGTAAAAATAACTTCCCTGTTTAAAACCCTGTTTCAGTCTCTTTCAATATAAAAATCTTTACTGCTGACTCACTCATAAAACAGTCTCGTAACTAATGTAACTAAAATCACCATTACTTACCTCAATACTAATATGAAATACTATTATTATTTATATAAATATTTATTGAATAAGAATATTTAATAAACAACAACAGCCATCATAAAAGTTGCTAGGCAAAGTAAAGGCAGCATTCATACAGCATTAATGTTACATAAAATATAATGGGATGAGATTTTGCTCTAAGCCAAAACTCTTTGCTCTGGAACAAATAATAAATTAATGAGACCAAAGACTGCCTGCTTGATTTACCCGAAACAAATTATATCTAAGGTTTAATGACTAGACATCAGAGCCAGCTGCAAATTCCAGAAGATCTGGCTCGGGAAAGGCTGCTCTCGGCAGGTTTATGAGTGCTGAACGACCAATCTCTGAAAACACTGAAGCAAATTTTCAAATACATGTTATCTTTATTAACAAACTGCATATTTAAAGTCTAAACAAGCACATTCGCACCTAAAAAAAACTACAGTATGTGACACAAAAACAGTATTTTTAAAATGACAGTGGATTTGGGTGTATGACATGACACTCGCCGTGAGAAATACCACAAGCGGAGCGATACAAACAGTGAAACTGTTCTGTTATCACTAAAATATCACAATCAGATTCAAGGACCTGAAAGAACTGTTATATAAATTACATGTATAGAAAATTAGATTTTTCGGCATTACACTGACGAGAATTCATGTTGAAAATGTGCTTCATTACATTTATTCATTTAGCAGACGCTTTTATCCAAAGCGACAAACAGTGCATTCAGGCTATACATTTTAGTTTTTTTACCAGTGTGTGTGTTCCCTGGGAATTGAACCCACGACCTTTTGCGCTACTAATGCAATGCTCTACCACTGAGCAACAGGAACACATTAGCATCAAAATAATGCCACAGTATCATTCAGAAATTTTGTTGTTAGTCCACATTAAAGCATTCAAAACATAAATCAAAACCTAGCACTTAGCCTAACAGACTGACACAATCGCAGTCCTGTACATTTTGAGATGAGTCCAGCACCACGAAATTTACAAAAAGAACAATGATTTGGTACCCGCTGTTCTTGGCAGGAGACGAACGTCTGGAAGCCTGGAGCCACTCCGAATCCCAGCTGATCGATGAAAGGCGGTTCATCCTGCGTGTGGATCTGGACTTTGATTCCCGCCTCGAAAGATGTCTCATCTGTGAGAGAGAAAAAGAGACGTGAAGACTGGGACATGTACTTAACGCAGGTGTCTCAGAAGAACAGATGATATCAGAACATATGGGCTGTGCTTTCAACTTACAGTATATCACAGTATCAACAGTCCCAAGTTGAACCCAAGAGTCTTTTTCATTGACAAAGTAAAAGAAGATCATGACAGTGGATGAAGAAAATGTGTTTTCTTCACAATGAGTGAAAATTGGTGCTTGTTCACCAATTTTCAAATAGGAGCAACCGTAATAACAGCCACTAATTAAACCAAATTAATCTCAATTAAGAACCCAAAAAACATGACTACAAAAACTTGCCCTGAAATACTTAACTTAAAGTGACTATAAGAATAAATCAATGCAATAATGCTACAAACAAGGTCAACTTTAAAGAAGAGATGACTAAATATTAGTTTTGCAGATATAACCAAAAACAATCAAACTTTGAAGTCAAAAATAAAATAAATAGTAAAAGTTTCTCCACCATGACAATAAAACTTTAAGTAAATGTGAATAGTTTTGTTGATAATTGTACACTAACACAAATACAAGCCTACCATCACCATTTTCTTTCTTTTTATGTTATCTTCCTACTTTCCCCCCAAGTCTCAGATAGGAATTAAGAATGTCCCGCCTCGAATATGAATACAAGTGGTGCATAAGACCATAACAACAAGTAATAATTGTGATAAAACATTGTGAATATTGAAACAAATAAGGGCGAGTTCAAACTTTTGGTTCTTAACAAGAGACATCTGCATGCATATTATATGCACAACACAAATTAGCAAACAGTACATACATTAAAAAAAAATACATACATAAACATTAAAAACAGCAACACTGACAGGAAGAGAGATTTTTATATACTAGTCTCAAGGCATTTCAAACAGTTTCACGTCTGTAATGTTTTGACATTTAGCCATGTGTCACCCTCAGACTGTAAACGGGAATAATCCTCCGGTTTTGAGCCGCGTCTCTACGGACAGCTAAGCAAACATCAGTGTTAGCACAGATTATAGACTGCGTTTGACACTACCCAGTGTCAGTTAAATACTTAAAATCAGTATATTACAGTCTAAACGCTGGCCTTCTTCCACAGCCTACTGGATTTTCATGTAGTCCACATGTGACACTACTAATGACTATTGTTACAAATGTAGTTCTTAAGCACATCCTCTTTGAGCACACAGAGGAGTTACGGATGTCTCCCACCTGCTTAATCACCATTTTCCCCTTTTAAACATCTGCTTAATGATAATTAACGCACAAACAGAACAACATGAGGGAAATGATACATCTGGCCACAGTATACAGGGATGAAAATCTGAGACCATGTTGAAAATCTGGGATGTTTTTTCCTTTAAACCTTTCATTTAAAGTCTTGCCAAAATATTCCAGCACTCTAGTTTTATGTTGTACCACTTTGGTATGTAATTCAGGGTAGGCAGGGCTTTATAACCCAGGGTTAAAAGTAATGCTAACCCCCTTTCGAAAGTGTGACACAGGGGTTAAAAAGATGTTAACCCAGGGTGAAAAGCCTTGGAGAGAAACAGTGCAGAGTTTCTGGAGGAGTCTGGCATTGTCAAGACTTTGAGACAGCTGCTCTGTAATTACAGAGAAATCCAGTCAGCTGTGGAAGAGATTTCAGGACAGCGTTCGCCCGAGTAACCAGAGTGCTGCTTGGAGAATGTGATTAGATATCGGAGACCTTTGAGAGCACCTGGTGTTTGGAGAAATTTGAAGGAGCGTGAGCAGAACTCCTCTGGAAATCACAGCATTATAAAAACAATCTGGGTAAATGTCGGGTGGTGACACAGGCAGGTGCACAGGGTTTCCTATCTACCCCCTCGCTCTTTTCAATTACAGAGGCATAGAGAGGTTAAACTGGTCCCACTGAGAGACAGACGCGAGTGAGCTTCACTTTCTGGACGTATCACATCACTTGTAATTGGGTTGCAGCTGTAACGTGTGTGCGTGTGTATTTGTCGTTTTCTGATCAGTAGGATATGGCCTGACATCACTTTCTGCATGTTGAGTGCTAAAAACTGATTGAACTTTACCGGAAAGGTCACAGACATTTTCTCCTCGCAGCATTCTGACCTTCTGCTGGCAAACATGTCCAATGGCTGCCGTTGTTGTTTACTGCAGTGATGTGCTTGTTCATTTTTTTAGGCTCGGTCTGATAAACTGTTGTTGTGAGTGTTGACCTGTTTTTTTATGGTGGTCTACAGCTATGCTCCAAAACCTAGTGAGCTCCCTATTTAGTTATGGTGGTCTACAGCTATGCTCCAAAAGGTTGTGTTATTTTTCTTATTTATTGTTTGGATTCATGGTTGGACTACAATAAGACCAGTGAAAAACCATTCAATATGGTGGATGAGCCAAGGCAAGCGGTTTAATCTAATAAAACTGATTTATTAGCCTATATGTGTGACATCAAACTGCATTAGAATCGATTAAGAGTTGAATTGAGCATTTCGAATCAGTTGCTATTTCAGTTAAGATGCTGCTAAGAAGTGTCTATGCCCGCTAGCAGTATTTTTTATGGATTTGAATTGTTTGTATTCCTTTGCGGTGAGCTTTGTGATATGAATGTTCATTTAACAATTCATTCACAGTCCATTCGGTTTAACCTGTTGATTAATATTAAAGACGGCGAACCAGTCTAGCAAACAGATTAATTCTAAACTAATCCCTCATAAGCAGATTACTGACATTTAGACGGATCAGGTCATCGGTGGAATCCCAAGAGTTTCTGCTTGAATCATATTAGTGTTGATTCATTTTAGGAATAAGGAGTGTAAAACTAGAGAGCTGCTGGATCAGGATCTGAAAAAGATGTTTCATTCCTCAGGAGACTGAACGAATCCAGCTAAATGCAATGCAAGTATCACTGCTTTAGGAGAAATAAAAACAGACACACATAAAGCAACTGTTCACATTCAGGCTGGTTAATATTATGGGACCTCATCTAAAACTGAGAAGACAGATGAGATTACTAGGGTTAATGAGACGTACCAGTCTCTCCCCACACAGGCAGATACTCGTCCTGCTGGATATCCAGCATCAGCTCCAGCCCATTTCCCATCCCTCCCTTCATGGTGATCAGCAGCGGCCGTCCATCCTGTCCAGAGTTGAAGGTGTAGCATTTTCCATAGCGTGTGAAGATCTGGAAGAAATAAAAAAAAGGGACTTTGAACTTTTTTTAAAATCTGAAAATTAAGATCGCACTATTATCACTTGTAGAAAGCAGGTGATAAAACAGAATTACATTTGAAGGTATATTTAAAGATTTTCTAGTGATCACTGCAACATTAATTCATCAAGTGATTATCAAATTATGCTAAATAATATATAATCTAGATATAATTAATCAAACAGAATATTTCTGTATGCCCTTTATAAATCTTAATAGAAATATCTCCTTGTATAAACACAAGCATATTCCTTAAAGTTCAAAGGTTCTTCTGAACAGGAATGACCCAGTTGCGCTTCCGGCTAAAATCAAAGTCTTTCAAATCAGGTTTCAGGAAATCATGTGATTAATTATAGAGCATCTCTAAGTCATGACGTGATCTACACTGGGGCAGAAGGGGCTCATCCAGCCAGTCTTAATTGAAACTCAACTAATGGAAATCTAATCAGATCACAGTCAACAGGATATGGAGAGCACGGCGCCTCAGAAACACAACTGCTTCTCACTGCAGGAGAACCTGATTACCATCACGGACAAATGAGAAAATTGTAAAGGAAATGAAAACGCTGCATCTTTAGAGAACTTAGTGACATTATAAAAATTGTAGTGGCTCCCCAGGGGATCACATCTCAGAAATAAATGCAACACGTGTCTGGATACAGACAGCCGTCTTTACCTCTTTCTCTTTGAGAGAGAAACCTTTCAATGCCAATGAAGGATGTGTCAGATATCAGTTGGCGTGTGATGAAATGCTGCAGACAGATGAATGGTTGATTCAGCCAATGCACATGTACTTATTCACAGATGGAGCGCAAAAAAAAAGAGATACAGATTCTGTTCTGAGACTGAACTGAGAATTTCTATAAGATTCTAGACATCCATTAGTCAACAACTTCCATTTTTACAACGTTTTAAAAAAATGCCAACACTGACGCATTTCAATGCGTTACACAGTAAAAGAATCAAGTTAGCATTTTATTTATTAGAATTTAAATTTACATTTATTTAATACTTATTTGAAAATTATTTACAAGCATTAGTCCACATTTAACACTTACAATTGATATTTTTTATATCAAAATGTTTAACCAAAAATGTTTAACCATGTCATTTAACCAAAGTGACAAATGCCACAAAAAACACAGAAAAGTCCGCAAGGCATAATTTATATATATATATATATATGGCAATGACCAAGTAAATCAAATGTTAATTCAATTAACTGCCCTGAAATTGTCTACTGATGCCAGCCAGCAGCCAGTCATTATTGATGAGACCTCATTGTTGTCCATGCCTTAAAACCTTGCATGCTGCAAACCTAAACAGCATTTTGGGGCATTAAAGAGTCATTTTTAACTTTCAAAAAGCACACAAGATGCCAAAAAGGAACATCCACTATAATGTTTCTAAAAGCTCTTGCCTCTTCCAGACAAACATATTTAAAAGCATCAGAATAATTGTTCCCTTTTGCCATTACCAACAATAAGTGCTCCAGAGCTGCTTCTGCTTCTAAACTACTCCTGATGAGATAACAGCGTCTAAAGCGTTTAGCAAACAGAAGCGAGGCTGTTGCCAAGACGAGAGAGTTGCTGTGGTAACCGTGGCAACACAGCGTAGTTGGCTAGGGTTGCATTGACCTTGGGACACAAGAGAGTCGATGCTAGTCTTTCTGAGAAACTTCACAATGAAGTCCCCTCAATGAGGCCATCGGTCCATTGAGCACAGATAACTGCATGTTATTTTGAAAGAACAGGCCTTCGCGAGGACCTTTGTGTGCTAACGGGCCAAAAATGAGTCAGGAACACACTGTATGTGCCTGACTGGAGTATTTTTCCAGTTATTTTGAGTACAGAAACACATTTGTTTATTTGTCTGCATTTATGAAATGGTGTACTTGTCTTGAAATACCTTGTGTTCGAGGTTTGAATACATTTCTAACCCATAAATGAGTGACAAATGACCAAACAATGCTATCTAATAATGAATTCAAAAAGAGCACTAAGGTGTGTTTAATTATTAGTGCCAAAGCTGGGCCACTGCGTGTCATCAAGCATCTTGTGTGCACCTCTGCTGCTTTAATACAAGAGAACTGCCTCCACTGGGGCTGAAGACATCAATAATACATTATCATTTCTGCCCTTTGTAACAGGACTTTTTGAAAAATGAAACGACTTTAAAACTTTCTGGCCGCTGAGGGGAGTTTGAAGGCGCGAGGCGCTCTGATCTCCCAGTAGGATGCTGTCAGTTGGCAGACTCTGTTCAGAGACTCAGCTGACTGGAAAAGAATCACAGGGGAGGAGCGGAGAACTTACAGCCTTAATCAGTGATTCCTTGAAAATAAAACCAGCCACGAGAACTTAAAAAAGCAATGAGAAATGGTCACATCTTCTTAAGACCTAGATAAATATTACGCAAACTGCATTAAATTCAAAATATGCATTCAGGGCCCAAAACTAACTTCTTTCCATATGTACCAACATTGAGTCAATTGAGAATATGTATTAAATAGTATTTTGTGATCATGAAACAGTATTATTTGTGCAAATGTGTTTGATATAAAGGAACATTGAACAATCATTTTACAGATTTTATTAATGTAGATTAAAGTCACTATTGCACACGTTTATATTAAACATTAGTATTTGAATAAATGAATCAAGATGACAAATGCTGCAATAGCTTTCTTCTTCTATAATAGTTTTCTGTTAGTTCATACATTGTGTTAAACTAATGTTTACTTTTTATATTAAACATTTTTGTTTGTTCATACATTGTGTTAAACTAATGTTTACATACTGATCCTCTTTCGCATCTCCTTGCATTTGAACAGACGATCCGTTCGGAACCGTGAGTTTTGTGATTCGTTGAACCACTACTAACCATTTTGTTTACCCTACAAAATACATATTTGGTACTTGGTGAATTTTGGACATTGGGTAATATCGCTGAAACACTTAATATATATATTAGCACATATCTAACAAAATGCATAAGCAATTATTGTAAAAGGTGAAACATGATCTGTCCCATTACAGGTGCCAGTTTTTAATATCCACTCCTAAAAACCAATATATTTATCAACACAGAATGGGGGTATAAATAGATGCGAAAGTCTATCATGAAATATGAAGAGTGCGGAAATGCTGACAGATGATTTTGAATTCCACACTGTTCTTTCGTGTGCGACCTGAGACATAAAAAAAGCTATTATTATTTATTTAATGCTTTTTCCTGCATGCCTGCAACTCCACAAAGCAATTTCACAATCCACCTTACGCAGCAGGGCTAGAAATAGAAGACGATACGTCACTATTAGCTTCCACTTCACCGTGATAGGAGGAAGACTGCTGAAGAAGACGTGGCTCCGGTGTCTCGCGAACGTGACAGATACACCCATCACTACCGATCAAGATCAGCATACTGACAGTAGCGCCTTCTGAAATGAATAATTCACTGAGACCCAAATGGCACCGTGCCGCCCGCTCGAGGGCTCCCCATGCACCATGGTGAACTCCTAGCAAGCTGAAGCCGTTTGTCAGAGTTGTCAATGGACTTTGATTGCAAAGCTTGCGTGTCTAATAAGCTGCAAAACTCACTGTCCGTTTTGCCGTGGCTGGTGGCTCCAGATGTACGATAGCTTTGCGCTGTCATGACGGATCAGATCAATGCTGCCGAACTGGAAAACGATGAAATTATACAAGAACACTGAAGCCAAAGTCAAGTTGAACATGTCGCCTGCTTTCCTGATCCACATATGGCTTAATTAGTGAAAATGCATTCTGCTCAATTTGCATGAATGATAGATTTGTGTGAGGGACAGACCAAAATGTAAACGGAAAAGGAATTAAATAATCATTTATGGTTATCATATGTGACCCTGGATCACAAAACCAGTCTTAAGTCACTGGGATATATTTTTTAGCAAAAGCCAAAAAAACATTGAGCAAAATTATTGATTTTTATTTTATGCCAAAAATCATTAGGATATTAAGTAGATCATGTTCCATGAAGATATTTTGTAAATTTCCTACCAAAAATATATAAAAACGTAATTTTTGATTAGTAATATGCATCGTTAAGCATTCATTTAGATATCTTCAAAGGTGATTTTCTCAGTATTTAGATTTTTTTGCACCCTCAGATTCCAGATTTTCAAATAGTTGTATCTTGGCCTAATAAACCATACATCAATGGAAAGCTTATTTATTCAGCTTTTAGATGATGTATACATCTCAATTTCGAAAACCTGACACTTAAGACTGGTTTTGTGGTCCAGGGTCACATATGGCACACAACCCCATCTTAAAACTTTAAAAGACTTGGAATATATTGCAAAAGACGTATAGACTACTTGTATGGTGTATGTTTTTTGTGATTTTGGGGATTTTGAGAGTCATTAGATTAAGTGAGTGTTTTGATTTTTTTATTTTATGTTTGTTATATTATTTAAAAAGTTAAGGCTTCAGTAAGAAGAGCCTGTGGTCTCCTGGTAGCTGTGTGTGTGTGTTTGATCTCAAAGGATAAACTGAGAAATTCACTGGATTTTAAGAAGAGCCTGTGGTCTCTCAAAGGATAAACTTTGAGATTTTGTGGTGAGTGTGTCAGGTTTGAGAGGTCGGTAGCGATCAATACTGGCACAAAGATGGCCACAGGGTGTGCCTCAACTCGACTCGGCCACAAAAATCAATATTGGTCCCTCTATTGACAGCAAGTCACACATATACAGCAGACTCACTGATGTAATGGAGAGGTAATATGGCCGATTTAAGACCACCAGGCCTGCTAAAGGGGTTACGATTTATCTGTCGGTGGCCTGTTTGTGGACAGGAATACAGGCTCCAATCTCTCAATGTCGTCTCCGCTCAACCGCTCAAATATGTCCACACTGGATTCCAGCCTTTTGAGCCAGTAAAGGCTCATTGATTCTCAATATGATCCAATCTATCTACAGCAGACAAGTAGCTTTTTCCTTGAGATGTCCATCCTCATTCAAATTCTCTTTCATTTGAAACAACTTAGAAAATAGTTTTTATATTAAAAATTCAACTGAAGACATGTCAGAAAATATGAGGAAGAGTGAACACTATAAATGATTCAGGAAATGGACTACTGTACGTAATAATTTAAAGACACCTTATGTAATTTCTGTACCATGCTTCATCTCAAGGTAGATACATCAATAAAGGAATACATAGGATGACATTATAAATGTATAATTTTTATTTGTTTTTTTTATGTTTTAGTGTTTATAAGTTTTACGTTTATAATAATATTTTATTATTGAATTTCCATAACTTTTCCAGTTATTTTTGTCAAGTAAGTGTAAAATCTAAATGCAACAAAACTAAAATACTCAAAATCCATCAAACTCATCTACAGCCCCTTCCTACCAAGAGTGTTCACTTAAACAGAGTACCAAACTGTTCAAAAAATACATTTTCCTTTTACTTAGAGAAGAAATGCAGAGTGGTTGAGAACTGGGTTAGCATAATTACAGTTTACTTCAAGCTCGACTGACGCTTCTATCTCAAACTCCATTGTTCTGATGGTACAAGATAGATGCTATTTAAATAAAAGCGTATCTGTATAGACCCTTGAGATTGACTTAGCTTCTTTCTGCTTATGCAAAGGTGGTGCAATTGAATTAGACAAAGTGACTCTGCTCATGTGTGAACGGGGGATAGAAAAAGTGGAATTACAGAGAAAGTGTTGGGTGTCTACATGGTAGATGTGTGTATTGACTAAACAGAAACAAGCCCACAGGGAAAGTGACCTTCTACCACAGTAGCTGCATTGATGCTGAACTACAAATCAAGTCAAAATGCTTCAAGCCCAACAGCCAAATGATTCATGCTGAACACCAGCAATTTCCCTAAAAAAAATAATGCAAGACGAAGTGTTAAAAAGAAACGAGTCATATAAATCCAGTCATAATTTTCCCAATACACACCTTGACATTTTTTCTTCTATACTCCCATAGTAGCAATGCAATTATTATGCAGAATGGAGAATAAAGACATTCACAGGGCATTGCCCTCGACAAAATGACGGATCATAATTTCTACGGCAAATGCAACGCAGTGCATACATTTAGCTAAATTACGTGAGACCAGGACGCGAGGAGATTGCAGATAAGGCTGTTGGGATGCTGAGCGACTCGTGATGCAATATATCAAGTTCAGTATCCCAGGAGTCACATTGCTGAATGTGTTCAACATGACATTAAACTGGCATAGTGTTTGTTTACTGACATAAATATAATTACCCAAAGCGATCTTAAAGCCAAGAAGTCATCTAGATAAATGGGGTCAAGACTAAGGCCATTTAAGTGCAGCAGCATGATAAAGAGTGCGATGATATATATTTTATACATTGTCACATTACCTTTTTTTATGTATAATCCAACAATTGGTTTAAAAAAAGAAAAGTGATTTAATTCAAAATAGTTATTTTGTATTTTGGATCTGGCAGTCTGATCTGGAGATGTTTAAAGGGGTCATATGATGTTGCTAAAAAGAACATTATTTTGTGTATTTGGTGTAATGCAATGTGTTCATGCGGTTTAAGGTTCAAAAAACACATTATTTTCCACATACTGTACATTATTGTTTCTCCCTATGCCCCGCCTTCTGAAAAACGCCGATTTTTACAAAGCTCATCGGTCTGAAAAGTGAGGTGTGCTCTGATTGGCCAGCTATCCAGTGTGTTGTGATTGGCTGAATACCTCAAGCGTGTGACGGAAATGTTACGTGCCTTGTCATACTTCGATGTGTGTCCTGGTCAGACAAGACAAAAACAATAAACTCATTACAAACGAGCCATTTGACATAATAACGGATTATAATGACTTATACTATGTTTTTACGCATTGCATTGCGCCGCAAAGCGTAAACAAAACCATGTCTGCATTTGTGATCAGAGAAACGACAAACAACAAGCTCTTCTCTACACCAGCGGTTCTCAATTCCAGTCCTCGTGCCCCCCAGCTCTGCATATTTTGCATGTCTCCCTTTGTTAACAGAACTGATTCAGATAATCAGCTCGTTAGAAGTGAGCTACGTGCATGAACTGTGTTCCCATTGACATGGTCCCTACACAGTGTTCACTGCTCCCTACTCCCTGAGCAGGGGAAATCTGCTGAAGTTTACTTCACTTCGGAACATTTATTCATGGATTTGCGCTGCGCAACGTGTTCACACACAGACAAATGTGACATCACATACCTCTGTAAATAAATACAATTTAAATTCACGTCTTGCTTACTTCAATGCACTTTGAATGGAACATGTGCGTTTCGCTTTGAACTGGAATCATGGCGGAATATCCTGTGATGTCCACTTCGCAGGGCACTTACATTTGAATAGAACAGAAGTCTGAAGCCATAAGAGAAACATACCAAATGTGCAGAGCGGGGGGGCGCGAGGACTGGAATTGAGAACCGCTGCTCTACACTGCTCAAAACTCACGTTTGGATCTTCAGTGGCAAATCTTTTACATATGTAAACGTACTTACAGTCTGTGAGTCAGAAGCGCCGGCACTGTAGTCTTGTGCTGCACACTAAATATTTGGTTTTAACTGTTCTGGGACAGTGTTGAAATACAACTTAACCACTGATTTCTAGTTGTGTCCTCTTTTGGAAGACCAAACAAAGTATTTTTGCTTTCACAACTAAACAGGGTCTCGACAAACATGGCGCTGGTGGCAACATCAAGAATCTAAGGTTATGCCTCCTTTCTTTGCGTGAACATTTGGGCGGTGTTATGCAAATCTGACATAGAGATGTAGGAACGTGTTAAAACAAGCCATTTTAGGGGGGTGTGGTTGACTCTTAACTTTTTATAAAGATTATCTCTTTGTGACTTTACAGATCTTCTTTATGCACCAAGAGCTTGTAACACTCCAAAGAGAAAGGAAAACTTGAAATCACATCATATGACCCCTTTAAAAAAATGAAAATTGAGTTAATTTATTTCAAAATAGTTATTTTGAATCTGGCAGTCTGATCTGGAGATGTTTAAAATGCAGTCAATAGAGCTATCCTGTTCATTTGTCTCACTGGAAATTAAAAGGTCAAGTGCATTACATTGTGTGATGCATTATTCAGTACAGTGTGCTCTTGCATACTGCACATTTGTATAAATGTAAATTTCACATTCTGTGTGAAGCACATGTGTTATATACTGCAAACGGTAACAACAGTATTTGTGGACCAATCCCAACGGTTTCACATACTATTTTTAAAAGTAGTAGGCAATATTCAGTGTATACTGTACATAATTTAAGTCAATGCAGAGTCAAAAAGAGGGATATTAAATTGCGACTGAAAATACTTGCAGTTAATTATTCATATTGGAAATGGAAGGTGAAGAAGCAGTGCGTTGTGGGATAGAGTATTCCACACAGTATCAGCATATAAATGCACATACTTTTAAAGTTAGCATTAAATTAGAAAAAACCGTTCAAATGTGTATGGTGCACTGATGACACATTTGCATACTGCAGTAGTATGGCACTACACTATGGCAAACAAAGAGTAACTTATAATTAAAGAAGTGCAAAAGAGAAATTGTCATCTCGATTATCATAATGATACAAAAATTCTTGCATCGTGTGTTATCGTGCAGTTAAATGTACACAAACTCACGGTGCTAAAGTTACGCGGTCCGCACATCTGCCCTTGAAATCGACAATAAAGCAACATCTCCTCAAGCTGATGCCCCAGACGGTCCAATAACTGCCTCATGGAGGGCTGAGAGTCCCGAGGAGGGGGCAGAAAGTGGTTGAAGTCCAGTATGCGATAGAAAGGTGACCAGGGAGGCTCATTATTAGTTCCGTCAATGTGCGATATAAGTGCTTCTCGAACCGCGGGGGACACCTGCCAGTTTTTCCCGAAGAGACCAAGCCACCGTCCCGCGCTGAAGATGTCCGGTTTCTTCATACGACGCGGCAGTAAGATGTTCTGGTTGCAAATCGTCACGGCGGGAAATACGAGGCGTTTGGCGTAAACCATTTGCGCCTTGGTGTACACCGGCGACGAGAGCAGGTACCGAACCCGGTTAGAGGACCAAGTGAAAAGCAGCGCTAGCGCCGTCAGGAACGCCAGCAGCCACGCGACTCTGCGCGGGTACGAGCCGCTCAGAAAGACGTGTCTCACTCCGTGAAAGGTCGTGTGCTTCAAGAAAAGCTTTCCAGCTTCCTTTAGTGATCCTTCAGTGCGTTGTTTCGGTGCGGCGTCGCCTTGGCACATCTTGGAGTAGATCTGAGTCCTCTGACGCGCAGTTTTATCTCGGAAGAAGCCCGTTAAACGCTCCAACGCTCCCCAAAACGAATAAACATCGCGCGTTTCTGTTCCTGAGGGGTTTTAGGTGTGGAATAAATCTGCAGCTTCACCAAAACAGGTTGAAGTACAGTGCTGTAGTAAATAAGGACAGTAAAATATTATATCTCCAGATTTCCTCTCAGGGAAGCGAAATATAGCCGGTATAAAAGTCTCAACTGTTGCCAGAAACGCACATCTCGCCACATTTTCTTCGCATCACGCACTCGAGCGGTCCTATGTCATACAGTAAATCTGTTATGCACTTTAAAGTTCAATTTTCATAAATTCAGTCGAAGTGATTCACAGCTCGTTTCAGCAACAGCGCGCGCTTCATCGCCTCCGCGCGCTCTCAGCTCTGTTGCTCTGTGAGCGCGCTCAATTTCTGCTGCCTGTTACTTCACTGAACTTTCTTATTGCTTTGATTAAATGCTATTTTTTATTTTATTTGACGAAGACGCCTTGCTGTAATAATTAACTGTTATGAACTATTTGAGTGATTTATTTTGAGCTCAATAACATAAGATGTCAGATTAAAATTGTCACATTTGTATCTAAATTTAGTTTATGCATTCATATAGGCTAGATACAATATGTAGGCCTATATGAAATATAACTATATATTTCAATTCAAATGTATCACTAGGTCATTCTGAAAATAAACATGCATTCGAAATCTTAAATAGCAGCTGGCAGTTTTTTCTTTGAACGAGTTGTGTGTACAGTGAGTCTGTTAATGCAAGCAGCAGCCAATCATCAAAAACAGCGTCTATCACAAGAACACTCATGTTGACGTCAGCATATTCACACTACTATGGTGCTTTTTTACATCAATATAAAGGTTCAGTTTTTAATTGCCGGTTGTGCAATGCATCATTCAGACCAATAATTACACTCTCCATCCCTGTTAGACTCTAAGTGGGCATGTCCTTAAGCTCAGGCTGTTAGTCAAGCAGGGAAAATGGGCATGGTGCCCGCAGGTCATGGCCCACTTACCTTAACAATGTGTTCAAAGTCAATAACCCTCTTTTTTCACTGGCAGGCTCTGAGAAGCCTCACAAAGGCTCTTGTCCAAATGTGTACATAACAGAGGACGGTACCGACGAGAATGCTGTGCCAAAATAAACCTGTAAACACCCGGATGTGTTCAGTCTTATCTAAAGCAAATGCTTGTGGGTGGATCTGTGGACATTCAAGCACTGTGTGTGTCCTTGTCGTTATCTAATCATCTGTTTTACTGAGAAAAAATACGCAAGGAGCTATGAATGTCACAAAGAAATTACAGTGGAGGTGTTACGATTCACATTTGGCATTTAATTTCAAAGTCACATCAAATACGTGCCAAGAAGAGCTATTTAATGTTAAAGAGAATTTGAGGCTGACGAAACAATTAAAACGTTATTTTCAGAGAGAACAGATCATGATGTATGCTATCTTAAATGCTATTTTAACTGTAGTGGCACACAAATGACGTTTCTTGGGAAGGAGTACAAGATTTGTTCTGGCACCTATAAAAAGAACACTTGCATTAAGTAATAATTTTGTATTCTATGTGTATTTGTTTTAGGTTACCTGCATACTAATTTGTATTAGATTCGCAATATATTTTTTATAATTGAAAATTATATTTATTTATTTAAGATTTAGCATTAGGTTTTAAAAACATAGGGAAAATAAATTTGTGATGAAGCAAATCTTTTTTGTGGCTTTCAGAGCTCAGGCAGAAGGAATAGCAATGATTTTTCAATCTTTTCATATTTTGGAGGAGTGTGATGTTGGCATGGGACCCCAGTGGCTGTTCATCACTGCACACCCACATGTTCAACAGTCACAGACGCTTTTTTACAAGCGTCTTCATCAAAGAGGATGTGGCTCCGCTGTGGGGACAATCACACGCTGAGCTACATCGACACCCAGATGAAGACGCAAATTAGTATTCAGCAAAACATGGTCTGCAGCTTGCCGCCAGAGATCAATTTATTACGAACTCAGAATGAATTCAAGCATTTGAATTCATTTTTGGGGGAAAATAACTCCACGTGGTTTGCTGCTGTAGAGGAACGATGTATTCTTTTTGATGCTGAAGGGGGCTAAAAGATTGGAAAACATTTCATCATATTGGTGAGGATCGAAAAATATCTAAAAGGGTTGGTGCAAGTTCTTTGGAAGATAAATAATAAGCTAAATTTTTTTTAAAACTTATTTTTATATATATATATATATATATATATATATATATATATACCATATATATGTTCACAGCTTCTTAAATGGACATGCACTGCTCTTTTGTAAGAAAGGGTAAACATCCCCTTTTGGCCTGAAATAAAAAGCAGTGCTTTCAATTGTGTATAAAATGGTTCAGTGCTCTAAGGCCCAAAGTGAACCTTCTATAATGGCTGAAAGGCAACCAAATGACCCATAAGAGTTGCATTCTTTACACAACATTACACTGGGATGCAAAACAAGACATTTTAACACTAAAAAAAAAAAAAACAACAAGAGAAGGTCTGTCTTGGTACAAATCAGAACATATGTTAAAAACGGTACCATACAGTACATTGCAGAAATTGTAAGTTCAAAGTAATGCCAATCAAGTTACGGTATTAATCTGCTAGCTGAGTTATAGTCACCTCTAGCAGATGACCAGTGGGTTTAGGAAGAGCCTCGAAGAGCAAAACCATGACAGAGCCACAACTGAGATTGCATTTTATGGGGAAAATTGTTTGCAGCCCAAAATAGCCTTGATGGGGTCTAGTGGTTTATTTCACGGTGAACAAAGGGAAAACAGAAAGCACAACAGCAATGCAGCTTCTTCCATTTGGGAATGAAATGGCAAACATTACAATGATAGCTCATTGATTTCTCCAGCAAAAGTAAGGCACTTCTTGCCTAAATAAAAGCCGCTGTACTTCTTGAGGGAAACTGAATTTGATGAAGTTTGATTTCTTCATCTTTTGAAATGCAACTTTAATTTTCCATCCCACAATGGAGTCTGTTCAAGTTTGTCTTTCGCTGACTTCAATCTTTCATTCCAAACAAATAGACACAAATGAGTCAATAGTTGTTATACTGCAAGAATACAGATCTAGAATTTTTTTGAGTGATAGCAGTTTGATGAGAATTGAATATTGAATTTTGTTGGAATATTTGGTAAATCTGATCCCAAATCCAGATATCTTTGAAATCTCATCCTAAACTCTACTTATTCATTATTATATATTGCAAGAATCATTTTTCATGAAATGAAGTGCTATCTATGAGAAATAATTGAGATTTTAAAAGAGATCCCATTTACAAATTAACCAAGTAAATTACACATTTAAATAACAGATTCTGCCAGACACTGTAAACTAGTATCACAGCTGGTTTGACGGTCCCGCTCTTATGTAACGTTCTGCATACTAAACCCAGTCCTCAGTACCCTACTAGTGTATGCTTTAGTGATCTGGAAAGCTGCCGATATCAGCACCCAGGCTGATGCCAAGTGTCCTCTGCGGAGACTCTGCAGCTGTGCACGGAGACGACTCTCACATCCAAAAAAAGAGACAATTTAGTTCAGATGATGGCAGAGGAGCTTCAGTTTTATGGAAAGAATGGTATACGAGAGGAGAAAGAGAATGAAGGAAAAGAAATAAAATGCTAGACAATGCGGCAGTGGATGAAAGGACAGAATAAATCATGGACAAAGCCAGAAACAGAAAACATGAGTGAGAGAGAGAGAGAGACTGTTTCTCTAAACCTAATGAGCTGCGCTGTACGTTTATCAGGAAACCTAAAGAATGTGATTCATATCTAAATATATTTAATCAGGGGAAAGAATGGTTATGACATTTGAATCAAGTGAACAAATACAAGAGAAATTATCAAAGCGTGCCAGTTCAGAAAGATACTGTTTGAATCAGGAAATAAAATGTTCAAGATGTTTGATTCAACAGAGAACACATTCAAATCAGGAGAAACAATATTTTAAGATGTTTAAATAGAAAAAATATTGAAAGGAACATTAAAAACATTTTAAGATAAAAACAAATGTTCATGATATTTGAATTAGGAGATAGAAATTGTAGGTTTAAGTATGTTTAAAACATTCATAATGAGATACATTTTCACTTAACGTTCAAATTGAAAAGACACTGGAAAAGGCTCTAATAAACGGAGATAATGATCAAATGGCTGAATTTGGAGAAAAGAACATTCAAAACTGCTAAAGAATGTTCAAGATCTGGAAATTCTAATTATTAGAAAAATAGTTTTAAATGCTTAAAACAGGAGATAAAAAAACAACAACTGAATAAATGGAATGTTCAAAACCTTTGAAATGAAAAGCAGAATGTTCCAATTCTATAACTGATAGGACATTCAAAACGTCTGATTTACAGAGAAAGGATTTGTAACACGTTTGAACAGAGAAAGATGAATGTTCGAAACAATGACAGAGATTGTTCAAAACATTCAAAACAAGAGAAATAATGTTCAAGTAGAGAACAAAAGCTGCACAATGGTGCCTAACTAGGTTAGGACGATTATGGTGATTGCAATATCAAAAAAAAATTGTCTGGTGAAGTATCTGACTAACTTCTGAAGCAATCTAACATTTTGAAAGGAACCCAACATTAGGAATGCATATATGATCCCTAAATCTCATAAAACTGAAAAGGTCTGAAAAATCCAGAGTTAGAAAGAAACAAGGAAAAAGCATCACTGCGAGCGAATCTGTGTGTTAGTGAGGCGCTTCTGATGAATGACTCTCAAGCAGCTTGAACTGATTCGCATAGGTCAGCTGCTCTCACTCACTGCCGATATGAATCTTGTTCACATGACCAACCTTAAAAACAAGCAGCAGTAACTCATGCACGAGTAAAGAAACATCTCCAGAAACAATCTCTGCAATAAATAACACTGTCACTCTCCCAGAATTCCCTGAGAGCCTCTTAAAGATAAACAGCTGCTTCTAACGCACAGATCTGCGTCAACCTCGCTACAGGTCAGAATTCCCAGCAGTCTGTGTTGTCAGTTTTTCAGAGCAGCGGGACATCAAAGTCTTGCCCCCAGATGCAATAATCTCTGTCGGTGCCATGCTTACATTTAAACTCAATTTTATTTTTAGAGTTTTTCACCTCAGGTGACCGTGAATATCAGCAATTTCTGCCGTCTTCTCTTGTGCCCCACCAGGAGTTATTTAAGTTTGTTTGATCTCAAAATTGTCTTTGAATTAGGACTATATAATGGGGCCTGGTTCATTTCCAAAGTCACGCCGAAGGTTGCTCAGGTCTCTCTTCTGTTACAGCAAGGCGAACACTAATAGAAATGAAGCTCAAGTCAGACTTTGAAGTTAAAACCAAAAACATATTTCATCAAAACTGAATGACTAAACGAGAAGGTTTTGTAGATGTCACTTTATAGTATTCACAGTGGATGAACTTGGACGTTGTAATGTCAAATAACATCAAGCCTTAAGCATCAACCTCATTCAACTCAACATGAATGATCACATTAAAAGAGAATCGTTCACGGTTGTTGCTCATAAGGACAGATCAGCTTTACAGATGCAGTTTAAAAATATAACGGTGCAATTAAATAATGTTTCAAGGTCATATTTAAAAAAAATACGATAAAGATAGTTTGCATCAAGACTACAATTATTTAGTCTTGATATATAGATTCAATATGATCTATATCAGATATGTGACCTTGGACCACAAAACAAGTCTTAAGTCACTGGGGTATATTTGTAGCAAATATGTATGGGTCAAAATAATTGATTTTTCTTTTATGCCAAAAATCATTAGGATATTAAGTAAAGACCATGTTCCATGAAGATATTTTGTAAATTTACTACTGTAGATATACTGTATCAAAACTTAATTTTTGATTAGTAATATGCATTGCTAACAACTTCTTTTGGACAACTTTAAAGGCGATTTTCTCAATATTTAGATTTTATTTGCACCCTCAGATTCCAGATTTTCAAATAGTTGTATCTCAGCCAAATATTGTCCTATAATAACAAACCATACATCAATTGAAAGCTTATTTATTCAGCAGATGACAATTGACTGGTTTTGTGGTCCAGAGTCACATATAATTTCTTGTTTTCCTCTTTTGATTTTAGGAGAAATATGAGCCAGACACATTCTTGACAGAATTTGTGCTATCCACCCATCAACACAAGCCATGACACATTCTTGACAGAATTTGTGCTATTCACCCATCAACACAAGCCATCTACCAGGTACACCTGCTATGTGTGATGAGTGGTGTGTGTGTGTGTGTCCAAGTGTGTGTTAATACGGCTCCAGGTGTGTGTGTCATCTGTGTGTGTGTGTGTGTGTGTATGTGTGTGTGGAGGGAAAGCGGATAACAGCAGTTGTCAGAAACATACAGAGCAAGAGTAATGAGGCAAGACGTATCGACTTCACCCTGCAGGAAACACACACTTGTGTGTATTTGTATGTGTGGCTGATAGACTTCAGCACCTGCTTGACTTCATATCCGAATCACTTCCGTCACTGATCCTGTTCACATCCAACCAACAGCCCTTTGAATTTCATTTCACTCCAGCATTTTACTGAAAACTTTTTTTTTCTTCAGAATGTCTGCTACACTACACAGCTGAGCTCATTAAATAGAATCATGATAACACTTTAGTACAGGGACCAATTCTCACTATTAACTAGTTGTTTATTAGCATGCCTATTTATAACATATTGGCTGTTTATTAGTACTTATAAAGCACATATTCTGCATGACCATATTCTACATCCCTTATCCTAACCAGTTCCTCAACTTAACAAATACCTTACTAACTAAACTATTAATAACCAGCATAATTAGGAGTTTATTGAAACAAGAGCTGGAGTTAATGGTTTGTTAATGGAGAGGACTGGACCTTATTAAATAAAGTCTGACGAGAATCGTTTTAATACAGTGTTACAAACAGATCAGCCAGTGGTTAATGAGTCCGGCTTGAGCTTCTTAAATAAACTAAATGTAGTAAAATAAATAAATAAATAAAATATGAAATATATATATAGTTCTTCAAGGCCCTTCACATAGTAAATTACATCAGAGTACACAAAATGAAAATAAAACAAGCACATAACATAAATGAACAAACACAATATATACTGTATATATGAATAAAAAAAAATCTATCAATAAATGATACACTAGTTCTTGAAAGTCTAATTCAGCACACAAAAAAGTGCTAAATTTCTATGAGAAAATTCATAAGTTCCAGTTATTTCACAGACAAACAGAATCAAGTTTATTTACTACTCAAAAAAAAAAACTGCTAAAATGTCTCAAAAGAGCTATGAAAACTATAAAATCAATAAACTGTCAAATGACTAGTTCTGGTTCCTTTCAAAAAGTCTCCTAGCGGATTCATATCTTGTAACTTGTGCGCTGAGATCTCAGAAAGGCAATCTTGTGAGTGCTTTCCATTTCTGTGGAAAGCAATCCACATCAGAAAACTACTTCAGCACGCCCCTTAAGCAAGTATACAAACATAAACAAGTAGGAAAACACATCTATACATGAACACACGCTTCTCTGGCCTTTAACGTATAATCAGACTCCTGAAAGCACTCAGATACTACAATTCAAGCCTCTCTGGCTCTCTACAATTGATCTGAGCTGCAGATCTTTGTTTATCTGTCTCAGTTAGAAGCGGGTGAAAGGTGAGTTTAAAAAAAAAAACATGAATGCTTTCACATCCTCAACCCAAACACCACAAATTCTACCTTTTCAGATGGCTTCTGGATATTCTTTACTCAATATGACGGATGAAAACATTAAAAAGCCATTAGTGATTAAGTAACGAGCCAGTTAGCCATGATAAGTGCTTATTGGCACATTTCGGTGTCAGGTCTGGCCCATGTTTCACACTCCTCCTAATTAGAGACATTTATGGGATTTTCACCCTCTTTACCCCATTTCACTGGGGTCACTTCATTTTTAGAGCCCATTTTTTACTTTTCAATATTTTGGCCCATATTTTAACATGCATTTATGTGCAGAATCTCTAGTATGAATCTCATTAAGTTTTACATTTTACATTTATTTTAAAATAATAACTCATGGCAGTAACAATTTATACAATATATTTTATTTGTGGACTTATGTTCAGCTTTTATTTTTAATAGTTGACTTTATTTTAAAATAATAACTCATGGCAGTAACAATTTATACAATATATTTGATTTGTCTATGTAAATGGTCACAGACACAGATATCGAAGTGTTATAGTTTACTTTTTTTAATTAGTCTTCCTATTACTGCCAGCTGTATATTCAGACTGATTCGCTAAAAATGTGCACAAACACAAGATCATGTTTTCAGTACCACTCAAACCAACATGGGCTCACACTGACTGTGATTCAATCAACTAACAGCTGGGAAAAATGTCAACACTTTTTAAAATATACATGTATTGTGTTGCTGTATTTTTGTACTACCCCCCCCCCCCCTTTCAATCCTTTCACTATTTTTTTCCCCGCTTTTCACCTTAATGACTTACGAACACTTAATTGAGATATGGATATGAATAAGATCTCTAACGAATATCTGGAAGCATCTGAATGTCACTGGAAAGCTTTCTCACGCATTTACACACCCCTAAAGGACGTCATAGCATGCTATGTGTAGGTTAATTGTTGATTGTCTTGGAGATAATGCGGCACATCCGTCACTGAAATAAGTCATCCGGTGTCTCTGCTTTCCCTCGTGGCAGGTGTGAAAACACACAGTAAATCAAAGCTCTCAGTGGCGTCTGCACACACACGTGGGAGGGCCGTCATCAGTTTTCTAAGATCCACATCTCACTCAAGACCCTGAGAACACAATGTGCGTTGCTGTTGGCGATGGAGATCATCTGTACACCTCCGGCTTTACTGCGGTAAACAAAGCAGAGGTGCATTTTTCACAGCACTATTCTGAACAAGATAAGCGTGGGCAATAAACTCGCAGAAAGGAACTTTTTACAAATTGTTTTTGTGCTGCAGACTGACTGTATGAAGTCTCGACTCATCTGAACCACATTCTGTTGCACTTGAACTTTGAAATATCTCGTGAAAATACCAAGGAAGAGCACCTGAAAGGACCGGAATGTCTCTTCTATAAATCACTGAGCAGCAAAAAGAAAGTCTTCATTTTCATTGCCTGTTTGTCACTCAATATAATTTATTTTTGTAAGCATCAAGGTATTTAATAAGAAATAATGTGGGGGCTATGATATATTCATATATATTTAATATAGAAATATCAATATTTATATTAAACTTAAATGGTGTACTAGAACTAGACATATAAAAAAAATTGAAAATGAAAGTTGTTTTAGAGAGTTCCTACAAATTACAGCACATTTTTTTTTTTTTTACAACAGACATATTTTTCTTTACAATAAAATGCAGTAGGGAATCAGGCAATATAAAACCAGAAATAATATTAAGAAAGTAAATGGACTCATTTCATGTTGACTTCAATATGCTGTCAACTTCCAAATTCAATCTCCATCCAACAATAAAGTGTTTTTTCTGTGGCAGTCTTGAGCCAATGCAATACTTTAAATTCATTTTATTGGGCTGCACAATTTTATAAAACAAATTAACTTGATTCTTTCTTTTGTAACTGTGCATGCATTGTTGTGATGAAGTTCAGCACTCAATGGACTTAGAGTCTTTAGTCTGTTGAGAACGTGTAATTTTTAGTGTTCTGGCGCCCTCTAGTGTTCAGACAGCAACAGTGAGATCAGATGCATTCACAAAAACTCTGACATTAAAAGAGACTCATGAAACAGTGAGATCAGATGCATTCATTAGCGTTGTTTAGTGCAGCATCGCTATCACTATTCTTCACATAAAGAGACTCATTTAAACAAAGCAATAATCCTAAATATAAAGTTTTGACATGTAACTTGGCACCTAGCCACCATCTATAACACCTTAGCAACAATCTTTGTAACCACCCTGAACACCCGCACCTGGAAACCTCCCAGAACATCGTAGCAACCACAAAGCAACAATTGGGAGACACTCAAATAACTGCATAGCAACATCTTGCAACCCCTAAATATTATGTATTAAATATGTATTAGAAAAGTTTTTCAGCTGCACACAACCTTTTTAAATAATAAAGGGTTTTATTTTCGTAATTTAAAGGCTAATTATTATGTCGCATGACATATTGCTATACAGCATTCATTCAATGAATCTGGAAATAATGCAGTTAACGTGATTAATTTTTTTGTTTTTTAAATTGATCGATAGTCTTATTTTATTCATGAAGTCTTTAAAGAAAGAATTTTTCAAGTCTAGACATACACGCCAACAAAGCCTTCGGTCAAAACGCTGGGACCTTTCAGTGCGATCGTTGTCATCATCGTTAAATGGCTGTGCAATGAATTAGCATTTCCCGAAATGCTGCATAAGCGTTTTTGAGGGTTATGAAGGGAACCGAGCCAGGGATGGAGAGAAGCTGGTGTGAAATGTGTTTTCTGGCCTTGTTAATATTAGATGAGCTGCTGTCATCAGCACCTATCCTCCGATAAACCATGAAGATCAAGTTAAGATTATACAGTCAAGGTCAAATTAAACACTAGCACACACTTATAAGACACCAAATACAGCATCAGATAAAGTCTAGGCCCCGCATGCTTTTTGTCTGTAAGAGTCTTAAATGACACCCCACTTAAATTGATTCCACATCTATAATTAACTGTTTTTCACTCAATAGTTGTGTTTTTTTTTTTTAACTAGCCTAATTTTGAGGATAGTTGTGGCGTCGGTTCCTTCAGCAAAAATTATATGGTGTGTGGGTTAATTCAGTATATATGATATGATTTGGAGTTTTATGGGTTTATTTGTTAGTTAGTTTATATTATAAAATATGTTGAGTAGTAGGGTTGCTAAGTGTTAGCACGGCTAGTGAAGCCCCTTCACAGCAAGAATGATAACTGTAATGATAACTATATTAGCGCCCACATCAAAATGTATTGATATTTATCTTGGTCAGCATATTTTGTTGGCTTTTTTTGTAGCTGTTTTGATGAATGATGGAAAATTTTTTTCATGGACAAAGGATGATTTACTCTAGCATCATTCATCAGCTGGACAAAGGATGATTATCAAAGGTGCAGAATTTATATTGAAAGTTATTGGTTGAGATGGTTACTAATTTAAAATTTTGAATTGATTTGTTTCTCCTGCCTGCTCCTGTGAGAAAGGATAGTGGATTAAGTTTTGTGGGATTAAAATTGTTTGTAAAATGGCTTTAAAGGTGCACTAAGTGATTTTTGAAAAACCCTTCACAGAGAGTCCCAAAACACAGTTGTAGCCAATGCATAAGGGGGCGTGTCTTCTTATGATAGAGAATGATCAGAGAAACAAAAAATAAAAAGAAAAGAAGGGTTATGATCAGGCAAGAGGTAGGGCCCAAGTAAATATCGTAGAGTGTTTGAGGTGGTTGAGGGAGTTGGAGGGGTTTGAATGGTTTGACAAGGTTGCGTTGTTTCTTCTTGATAGGTGAGTAATGTTGATTTTGCTTTGTTTAGCTTATGTGTTGCTTTTGTTTTGAATATGCTTGTGTCATGTTCACTTGTTTCAACGATCGTCGTTGCCATGGTTGTGTACGTAGCCTACGTGTGGGGCGGGGATTTGAATTTTGAAATTTGAAATTTGAAAGCTTAATACCAGAAGTAACCTGCACTGAATATGCTTGTGTGGATTTTCCTTGCTTGCGCAATTTTTTTTCACTGCTAGAACATGTATGTGAGAGCATCATGGCTTGTGACATACAACAGTAACTAAGGAGGGAAGGAGGGATTAGGTGACAAACAAAAGGTGACAAACCTTAAATTGTAAGCTGATGACATTATAATTCTCCTTTTGTTTTTGTGGATTTTTTTTTTATTTAGGGTTTAGTTCTTTGACTTGGTTTTTTAGTTCTGGTTGATTTTTGTTGTGTTTTCTGGCAACTGGCAACCCGGGTGTCAAAATACTATTGGGTAAATTGGCGGTTGGTGGAATATACAAAACAAAAACAGACCTTCCGACACAGAACACGGGTGTCAACTAAATGGCTCACAAAACAACCTTCCGACACAGAACACACATTTTATTGTTGTCTTGATGGCTGTAGAATTGTTTTTAAGTATAATAAATAGGTCAGAAAGGAAATTTGTAATATTACACAAACGGAAAACATTAGTACACAATAAAATACATTTGTGTGTTTAATAATACTCTGTGTGCATGGCTGGGCGTGCAGAAGGGCGAAATGTTAGCTTGTGCTTTGGTGGTGAAAAAAGATCCATGTCTAATAGAGCTGGAGGAAGTGGGACTCAAATTCTGCCCCGGGAAGGAAAGATGAGCAGCCCGTCTGCTTGGCACAGGACCGCCTCCTATCGACCCGCTCCAGCACTCTTCTAAATATCTGTCAATCGATGGACACTCGCACACAGTGAACTCACATTCTTAGTGTCACAAGAATGATTAGCAAATAAGCACTAAAGGCGAGGTCGAGATTAGCAAAGAACACTAGCATTGACTGGCAGAGCTATCTGATGTGAACTGATATGCTAGTTGAACCACTAAATGTGGATTATATAATACTGTATTAATGGCCATGGAATGCTTTGTTTGTGTGCATGCGGCAGATTATCCATGCTGCACCTTTTAAGTAGGTTGATAATACATCCCATTGGAGGCATCGGATAATAAACATCTTATCAGAGTGCAACCAGTGGTGTTTAAAACCCCATATGCACTTACCAGGCAAGAGGCTAAATATACTTAAGTGCTCTAAACCGATTCTTTAGTAAGCGCTACTAGATATATTCTTGGCCTTTACAGCGAAGCACCACATAATTCACTCAGCTCAATAAGAGCTTGACTCACAGGAGATCTCGAATGGCGTGAGCGCCGGCTAGAAACCTTGAGCTCAGCAACAATGACAAACAAAATGCCTATTTCATAGACAGGCGGCCCTCTTTTCATCAGCGTAAAGGGATTAGCTGCAAACTCAGACTTGCTCTTGGGGGAAGAACGCTAGAGCGATACTCTGCACAGAAAACTCGCATCCTATATCAGCGGTTTTCAAATGCTTTGATGACAAGCAGCCCTAAATATGATGATCTCACTGCAAGGGACCTTCCTACAGTAAAATATAATGCAGCTATATGTCTCCATGTATGAAAACCTATACAATAATACATACAGTAGGACCTTTTAAGAAAAAAGTAACAGAAAAGTAAAGATTTAAAAAATAATAGAAACACAAATGTTAAAATAAATAAATAAAAATGAATAAAAAAATAGGCTATTAAAATGTCATCTTAAAATAAAATAAAATATATATATAATATATATATGGTATAACTTTGCTAAAGCTTTGATATTTCTTTGATGTTTCATTATTGATGCAGTTAATTCTAAGAAAACAGGCTGCATACAGAACAATTTTATCCTTACAAATACACTAGCCACAAAGCCTAAAGAGCAACAACACACAATAACCTTGTCATCATATCTGACAAATCTATGCAAATAATTGCCGGAGACCAATTTCCACAATGTCAAAACTTCAGCAGCATGTCTACAGAAAAAGCTCCCTCAAGTGGCCTTGAAACAGGCCAATGTGTTACATAAAAGCAAGCTACACCGTATAATTATCAATCACGAGCAGTCAAAGGGTAATAATGGGGGTCTGAAATGCTGTTTTCATTTGCAACCCTGAACACATAGAATAAATGGCTTCTGATTCCTGTTAGATACAGTGAGAACACCTATTCATCTTCTCTAATGCCTCAAGTGTGCCGAGTTCATTTATCTTCTCGCAAATAAAGTCAGCCAGCCACCTTCACAATAACATGCTGAGAATGGATTGAGCGCCAGGGGGCCAAAACTCGACTCCTACTAACTACGAGTCCATTCGGACGTCAATCCTACCTCTCTCCAGTGTTCCGGGCCGCACTCCTTCCCAGCAAAATTGCACTCCAGCAGCATGTCTTCCATGCTGTGACGGGTGCGATTGAAGAACTCGGCGAGGCTGAATCGAGACCCTTGCCTGTCGGGCTCTGGCGCCAAAGGGATTCCCGGCGCCATGTTGTCCTCGTATCCCAACAGTGGCCCCATGAAGAGCAGGTCGCTGTAGCTCAGCTGTGAGCGCCGAAACGAGTTGTAGTTGCAGAGCGTGATGGCAGGGAACGTCATGTTCTTGGCATTACGCTCGTCCAGCATGGTGACGTAGTCATACTGCAGGTAGTAGATGACACGGTCAACCACCTGCATGAGGAACATAGCGATCGCCAACAGGAAGACCGCCGCCCACAAGCCCCGGCGGATGCTGAACTTCTTGTCCTCCACGAAGACGTGGTTGGCACCATGGAGGGAGCAGCCACCAAAAAACGTGGCAAGGCTGATATCGGGCACTTCTTCTTCTTCCGTCCCATCGTATGTGTCCGGATCGTCACCCTCTTCCTGGTACATGCCATGTTCGCCATCTCTTGACCACACTACGCGCTTGTAGTGATCGTCGAAGCTGCCTTGGCGCGAGCGACCAACTGGCTCTTCGTCGGTGCTGAAGGAGATGGTGCATGTGATCCGTACCATGATGTTAAATCAAAAACTCATCAATAGTGAAATGAAGAACATAGAAAAACCTTCTCGGCTTGCTTGGTTACACTTAAAATGTCATTTTGAAGTATTCTAGATGTCCAAAAAAAAAAAAAAAATTTAATGGCCCCAAATAAGCCAATACAGACTTGATCTTCTGGTTACTAGAGATGGAAAAGCATCAATGATCTCTTCAGAAATGGTGTCGAGCACTATGACATCCCCAGTAATCTGTCTCTCCCTTTATATCAGGACATCTGAAGAGGACTGGCGCTGTTGGGATGTTATGCACTTCCTGGCCCCAAACTCCCTCCCTCGGACAAACAATAGTCCCAGTGCGACCTGCATCTGATGTCAGCACCAGATCGCCTTTCATTGCGCATTTCAGCACTTAGGATAATAATCCGGGCAGTTTCTATCACAATAATAGCTGCTTCATGAATCCAGATGCACAGAGTCATGGGATTTTTCACTAAAATGTAAAAGGCACAGCAGCCGTTATGCTTTGATAAACAGTATATACTGAATGCGTCACCGTTGCTGGTTTATCAGTTCATGAATAAACACTGAGTCAAGATATCAACATGCATGCATGTGTGTGGCTGTGGCTCAGAAGTGAAGTGATACTGTATAATATCATGCATGAAAGACTGAAGTACACAAACGTAAACCCAACACCTTTTATGATATATCTCTGCTTATCTAGCATGCAATTGCTTTACTAAACTTCCTGTTGAATGCAGCTCAATTTCAGCACTTCATCAAAATTTTATCACCTTAATTCATGGAACACGAGCAGAATCAATTTTGGTGGTAAATTTATATATATGTAAAACCTACAAAATATACAGTTTTGTGTTCATTTCAAAGCGACGATTTGGAATAAGAATGGATTTATTAATTTAAATTAAGTCACTTTCATAGTATTTTCATGAATAAGACCCGTTGAAGGTGATTCGTTGCATGTTTTCTGTCCTAGATCGTGTGTGATTGATTCTGGCAAGATCAAAGATTCAAGGATTTATTTTCGAAGCACAGTGATTGGAAGCAAACTGGAGGCATTAGTTTTAAGACCAGCTGCCTGTCTTTAAAACATATAGTTTCTCGTTGCACAGCTGCTCTATTGATTGATCTCTATTGACAACTATGACAGCCAGAGTTTTTATTTCTTTTCTTTGACAGGATGGAAATGACAGAATTGAGCAGACTTAAGCTGAACTGTGTAGGGGTGAAATGAACAGAGGTTTAGTTGCAATGGAGGAAGAACAACTCTTGTTGGCAATAGTTATAAAATGAAACTTAATTCATTTCTTAGAAGCAAATGTTGCATTTCCATTAACAAGCTATATTTTCCAAAAAGAATGTATAGCATGACAAAGCGCATTTTCGAAAATATAATTTTTCCTAGTTTTATAATTTTTGTTAGTAGCTTGCAGTGTAATCTTTGTTCTATTTAGCTACTTTAAATGATTAACAGCTTCTAGCATGAGAAACTAAATGTTAAAAGTAGCTTCAACACTGGATAGTTATAGGTCGTCAATCCATTTAAATGCCCTCGTAAAATGACCATCAATGACCACTTGTTTTAGACCATCGTCCAATAAAAATGAAAAGCTGCTAAATGGAAGCAGTGTCCAACAGATGGCAGCAGAGCTCAGCGTGTGAATCACCCAGACCTCCTGCAAAATCGTTTCCGTTGTCGACCCACAACACTTGAAAATGCAATCAGTCTGATTGCCTGAAGCTGCCAGTTAAAATGAATTCTACAACACGCTCGTATATATTTCCCAGGTCTGCTCCAGTGCTCCTCAACAGGTTTCTCCATGCTCCGTTCAATCTCCCTTCACTCTTGAGGGAGAGTGTGGAATCAAAGAGTGACTTAAAGCAACAGTACACTGAAAAAAAAAAAAAAAAACCTGAATCATTTATGACTTCTCTTCAGGTACTTTCTTGCTATTTACCAAGTTGTACTGGCTAAGTCAAGCATCACTATTGTTATTTCTCATACTTGTGGTCATCCACACATTACCGCCTAGTACAAATGCAAGTAATGTCATCTTTAGACAATAGGGGGCAGTATATACACTGCTGTGTGGTGACTCTGTGCCTTGAGGGCGGGTATGTCATTTGAAGCGCATGGAGATGGTCCATCATTTCCACTCAAGACCCTCTCAACCGACAGCGATGATAGACCTGTCGTTACCATGGATACTGGCAGTGAGGGAAAATGCATGAAGACCCATTAACCATGGAAGTGCGGGCACGCACACACACATTGACACATATGTAATTTGATTCAACAACTGCTGTGAGAAAATGACGTCCACTCTGTGGCTAACATCTGAATTGGCCTACTGGGCACTAATCGCATTATTTAACACCAGGAAACCTGCATGTTTACGGAAACTGAATTAATGAGACCGGCTGGTCTCGAGTGGCACAGATCCAGAATAAAATATGAAACCAGCTGGCACAACCACAAGTGCTGGAATTAACGAGCACTAAATTACAAGAACCGCAAATAGAAAGACGAACCTGTTGGTGGTTGCAGCCTGATACTTGAGAAATTGTAGCATATTGATAAATATAATTCTGTAATTTGCATTATAATTATGTTATTTAAAAGCATTTACATACATATTTTTCAAATTATAAATTTTTAGTGAAATTAATAAATTAATTTTGAAAGAACAAATTAATTTTAAAAAGTTTTTTGTAAAGATCGATTCAATTGAAAATGGAAAATTAAACAACTTAATTATAATGACAAAATATATGTTATAGACATTAGAATTATATATTAAGTAAACTGTTACTTTCAAGAGGAAAAAATATATATTACATATGATAACTAGTAATTAAATTATATATTAAATATTTTTTATTTTATTTTAAAAGTAAATATTTGTATTAAGATAAGTGTCAAGTAAAAAAATATAAATGAAAGAATAAACAGGTTTAAAAAAATTGAATTAAAAATTAAAAAGTATTTTATAATAAATATATTTGTATTAAGACAAGTCAACTTTAAAACTGAATGAAAGAACAATAAAAAAATATGTTATTGAATATATATATATATATATATATATATATACACATATTCAATAACATATTTTTTTTAATTATTATTTCAATATCTTAATAATTGTATTCATCTTTACATGAAACTTTTATTTCTTCCATAAAATCTTATTTATTCTTTTATTATTGCTTGACGTTTGTTTTTTATATTGCTCCTCTAAAGCACTTTGAATAATCACTGTAGCCTAAATAAAATGCACTTTATAAATAAACAAACATGATCGCAGTCCGCTGCATTTACTGAAACACCACAGGACATAAGAGGCATTATTACACGCCGCAAAAACAATACCAACACAAACAAGCGGGGACAAGGGACGAGAGAAACCATATGATTGCTAAGACAGCTGCCGTGGGGCCGCAGGGTCCCGCGCTGCGGTAAATGAGTTGTTTTGATCGTGCGTCACGTTCTTCATACGAACCCATGCACTAAGGTTAGACGCAGAAGACCTTACCTTACTCAACTGCCTCAGAGCCGAGAACGAGACTACTGCGCTGCAACACACTGAAATTTAAATGATAAACAGCATGACTCATACACCAACTGTTCACCTTCATAACATTTATGAAAACATTATGCTGTTTTTATTACTACAAATGCAAAATGATTGGAATCGGAGCATTAATTAGTTATATTTCCGTACCCGCACTATACACTTGACGCGGTATATTGCTAACATGTATAATTTATTTGTTGTTTGTCTACGAATGCTAAAATTCAAATTAGATATTTAAAAATTCATTTGAATCTTCTTCCTCATCTTTCTAGAGGCAGAGATCTGGAGGATCCGCAGTGCTGACGGCATTTTCAACAGTTAAATTATAGCCTGCATTTACAGATCTATTTATCAAACTCAAGCGGCTGTTGAAGCGATCACAAACATTTGGAATAAACAGTGCGCTCGTCTAGATCAATAATGCCGGCGTTCGTGTGCGCCGTCTTTAAAGAGCACATGGAGCTATTTCAGCTGACAAATACGACAGAATCATGATGGATTAACAGAAATACCATTCCACTCCCCAGAATCCCTCTGTAGGCAATCTGCACGTCTTCGTCTTCTTGTAAGGTGTGGGATCGATCGCTTCAGGGTGGATCAGACGGATCTGAATAGAGTTTGCTCATGTAAAACTCACCGCCATGATGTCACGGTGTTGTGAGTGGTTGCTAGGGTGTTACTATGCAGTTTGATAGTTGTTCTGAGTGGTTGTTTGTGTTGTTAGGGAGTTTTATAGTTATTAACCGGAAGTCTGTTGGAATGTGGCTATGCTATTCTGGTCGCTAGGCAGTTGCTATGCTGTTCTGGGATGTTTCCGGGGCATTGCTGTGAAATTTCCAAGGTGTTCTGGGTGGTTACCAAGGCATTGCCATTGCTTAAGTGTTTTGAGACATTTACAATCATTGCTGTGCAGTTGCTAAGAGTTGTTTGCCCAAAGCGAATGATATGGTGTTCTAGGTGGTTACCAGGGTGTTGCTATGCGGTTGCCCAAGTGTTCTAGGTGTTGTGTGAAAAGACTGGGTCCCATATGTACCTCATTCATGGGAAGTCTATAAGTTTTTTCTGCCTGTTTTTTCGCAAACACAACTAATTATAATAATGCATGACATTTATTATATATATATATATATATATATATATATATATATATATATATATATATATATATATATATATATTCCTGATCCTGATCACATTCTATTTTGTTTTTTCAGTACATTCTATCTTGTATTCAGTGACAATTTTCAGTCAGAATGTTGCTTAGCAATTAGCGATAAGCACAGAGCAGATATGTTAAAAGCTTTCTGATTCTCAAAAATAGAGAACGTACAATTCTTTCTTGGGTCTAATGACAGACTCGGCGACAAGATAAATAGCCTGATGTGAGGAGCCCCATTAAGACTCTTTCTTATCAGGAAAGTAATCGCTGAGGTTTTGAGCAGAGATGCTGTGACCCAGGAAGAAATGGAGCTGATGATGGGGTGGTGTCCTGCTCAGCAGAGGTTTTGTTGGATTCAACGTAAATGAGGGTTTCATTAAAGTGTTCCATGATAATGTACAAGTTCTGACATGCAGATATTAGCTTGAGTTGAGTTTCATGAGAGGAGCTAAAACCTCAAGACTGACAGATGGAAAATTGGTGTGCCAAGGTGTTTTCATTAGCGCTGAAAGCTAGAAGTTCTTATGAACATTCTGGAAATGTTCTACTTAGATGAACCCTGAATTCATTGATCTGATTGGAATATATAATATATTAAACTAATACATAAAATATTTAAACACGAAGCTGAAAAAATAAAAAAAATAAAAAATACAAGGTCCTGGACAAAATGAGAGAAAAGTCAGTTATAAATACACTTTCTATTTCAATAAATTTATCCAGTATAAGTGTTTGCCATGTATCTTAATGCAAAATAATCACATTTTGTCTTCATTTCACCTTCTGCCAACATCTGAAGTTCAAACAACATGGTACTTGGTACTAAAATATCAATCAACGTATCAGTGAACGAGAAAAACATGAGGCTAATTCAAATATCTTGCAGCTAACTAGACACTATTGGGAATAACATGAGAATAAAAAACATGAAAGCAGGAAAAAGTATGACTGGATATGGGAATCCCAGTTTTCCGAGAGGTGTGCGCACACTGATTCCTGCAAACGAGCCATTAGCCTTTCAACCAAATTAGCTGTAGGCGATCAGCTAACTAGCTCTTTATGTGCAGACAGCAGACAGCGAGGCAGGTAACTAACGTTTGCAACGTCTCGTTTGATGGCCAAGGGTTTTTGAAGTACAGCCTTGGTTTTCAAGTGGGTTCTGCTCTTTTGTGTGGCACTAGTAGTGAGAGAACATGCTCACAAAGGTTTCATGTTAGCGCAAACGTCAAGTAGCTCATGGCTATAGACTATTTGCACACACACATACACAAATCCACACTAACAGTAGGTTGTGAACTTAAAATAATGCTCAGTGTTTTCCAATAGGGCATCTGAAAAGGGCAGTTCGCACGGAGCGACATGAGGGAAAAAACAAGAAGGACTAGACACAAAGCGCTCTGGGAAAGGCAGCCAGGGCTGTAAAGGAGCTAGTTCGATTAGCCTTGCTTAGCACAGCTTAAACTTTCTTTCTTTCGGCCTTCAGCTGTGTGGACGAGGATGAAGCCTATTTAACATGGCAGAATGATGGCGATGGTTATTATGCTGGACGCTTAAAAAGGCTGTTATCTCATTCGCTCGAGACGATAACCAAGCCGCACCTAAATGTCTTACTCTTGCGTTTATTCTCATTTTACTCTTATCAGCAGAATAACCTCAATCCAATCAACTTTTTAAAATCCGTGCTGAGGGGGACACATTCTACACGTCCGTAGCATTTAATTTTGTCCCCTTCAAGTCCACTTAACATCTCTTGCCCCCAAAACAGTCATAATTCAATTTATTAAATGGAAGAATTCACCCTTAAACTGTCCCTCCAGTTTTTCCATGGAGCACAACAAGCTTTTTTTGTGATCCAGTTTATTTTGCCATTTAACTGCAAAATAGTCACAAAACGCCACAAAAAACCCCAACAATAAACAAATTTCTACATTTTTCTCTCCTGTATTACTATTATATGTAGTGTCATTTATAACATGGTAAATGTGGCATTCTAAAAAAAAAAAAAAAAAAAAAAAAAAAAAAATAGACATTTTGATTGCAGAAAAGTCTCAAAAAGCCCTGGTGGAACTGCTTAAAAGAAGTACAATGGCTCTTTTTGCTGCTGTGCCTAAGTATGCAAATTATTTTTTTGCATATGAAATTCGCCCACCAAATTGCGGAATAGCTGTTGAGATGTGTAAATATGGGCGAATAATATGTAAATGTGCTACAAGTTCTGACATCACAACTGTAATGCACTATGCTGTTACAGTACGTACATGTTGAAATGTTTGCGATGAAATGTATCTCAAAGGACAATGCCTAAAATTTCACACAAAAAAAGGCCATTGACTATTGTTGTAGCAATATATGAAGCATAGCTCACAAAGAAACCACTTTTAAACAAAACTGTGTTCTGCTAGACCAACTTGAAAATTAGTAAAATTTATATGGGGAAATCATTCGCTCTCACGCAAAACTCTGCATCCAGCAGAATCCTACTGGAATTTTGAGATTCTGCATGCAAATTTTTGAAAGCTATGTAAATGTGACCACACCTTTACACCAATGTTACTGCCATATCAGACTCTTTTACATGGGAGCACAGGGGCCACCTGGTAGAAACTAGAGCTCCAAAATGATATATTGTGATATTTTGAAGAACTAATGCAGTTTTGTCCACACAATAAAAGTCAATAGAGCCCAAAACAACATCGATTGAACCCCACTGATTTTCATTGTATGGACAAAACAAACACCCAGAGACATTCCAACAAAAACAGATGCTCAACATTCACACAGACGTAAGAGATTAAAATGAAGGGTGCCACACTTGTCGTTAATGCAATAACTCTTCCCCTTCACATCGTCTCAGCAGCGGGGCTGCCAAAACTATGATTTTGTCCTGTGTGACTCCATTATGTCCTCCTGTCATGTCAAATGTCCCCTGACGGAGGTGTGTTTGCCTATGAGACCTCCCCCCACCAGCAAATGCCTTCTGAAGGATCTCTCTGGGAGATTTGCTCAGCGCCACATGCTCCAGAAAGGCTGTTTGTCAAAGTCATTTGCCAGTGTTCAGCTGCGCCGCTAATGTCTGCGACTCCACGGGAAGTCGGGGGAGCACATGAAAGCACTGAATGTTGACTGATGACAAATATGATGACACTCGGAAAAGAGATGAATGCTAAGGATGATAATATTGTTTGGAAAATCTTTGAAAGATGCATACATACAGTATGATCATTACGATCATTTCTACAGGCATAAAAACTATTTGGTGAAATTGGAAAAAAAATTTAATTTATAATATCAGTAATATTAAATTAAATGTTTTCTAATTATCATTTAATAGGGGTTTTCCATCTTAAAAGGGTAAAGGAGCATGTTTACCTTTATGCTCAAAGTTTTATACTGAATATTAAATAAACTACCTTGAGAATTTTTTTTTTTTAAATAAACAACTAAACATTGCAATAAAGTAGTATTTTATTTGGCATTTAAATTATTTTTTTTTTAAAATATGCTAAATGTCTATTTATTAAGATGCGTCATTTGCATATTCACTGAACTTAAATGGGTAAAGTCACAGTTCAAAACTAGACCTTTTTACAAAGAAAATGTGAGTAGTTTTTGACTGTGAAAACTCATTCTGATGCTATGCGGTGTCATGCCTTATGTTTGCTAAGGTGTTCTGGGTGGTTTGTAGATGGGTACTTACTAGTCCAAGTTAAATGAAAACTGATCCCCACAAATACAGTCTTCATACCCCAAACTTTAGTTTGTTGCGCATCCTATCAGGAGGCTGCACCTGTTTGGCTGTTTAGGTATTCCGCTGCTGTCTCCGCCTCTCAGCTCCAGGGACAGTCTGAGTCTAATCTATTTGTCTTGTCACATAATATGACAAGCGCTTTAGGCGAGAGTTTGGTAACTACATTAGCGAGAGCGGCTAGATTTGCCCCGGCGAATGCCAGCTGAGGGACTCCATTCACATGCAGCAAATTAATTTGCTCTCATTTGCTAATGTGTTCCGCCTACTGACATCAGACGGATCACGCTGAATGTGTAGAACATTTGATCCGTGTGGTAAATAAAGCCCATAATAAAGTTTCATGCACACTGTGTGCTGAAATGCCCCTATAGATGTTGTGAATTAAACAGTGACTTGTGTACATGTAAAGTAAGTAAAATAAATATTAATATAAGACCAGTTCAATAAGCAGCTGAAGCAAGTCAAATAACAGTGTACTATTGTACTGCTTATCAGTTGCTGTGGTTATCTCTTCAAACGGACATGGAAAATTCACACCAATCAACCACCCAGAACAGCTTAGCAACAACATATTAATCACCTAACAGCCACCCAGGATTCCTGATAAACAGTCAAAACCAACCAAAATCCTCTGGCAGCCAACCAAAAAACCCCAGCAACTGCACAGGGTGGTTACAACTACACCCACCCAGAATACCCTATAAACAATAGAAACTACCCAAAAACACATAGAAACCACCCAAAACACCCCCGAAACTGCACACAACCACCCAGAATACCTAACAGAAGAAACAACCCAGAACACCCTTTCAACGCAAAGCAACCAGATACAGCCACCCAATATACCATACCAACACAGAATACCATATAAACACAGAAGAAACCCACCCAAAATACCTTAGAAACAACAGAAACACCCCAAGAAACCACAGAGAACACCCCAGCAACTGAACAGCAACCACCTACAACCACCCAGAATAACCTTTAAACACCCAGAATACCAGAACAACCACCCAGAACATCCCATCAACAGTATAATGACCCAGAACACCCTACCAATTGCATAACAACCACTAAGCAACCACTCAGAATACCAAACAGAAGAAACCACCCAGACCCCAATAACAACAACCCAGAACACCCCATCAACCACAGAGCAACCACATACAGCCACCCAGACTACCATATCAGCACAGCAACCACCTAGAATACCAGAAGCAACCCACTCAGAATCCCCTTACAATGACCCAGAACACCCCATCAACCTCACAGCAACTATGTACAGCCACCAAAAATACCTTATAAGCAGTTGAAACCACCCAAAACCCCAAAACAAATAGAATAGCCAAGAAACTGGATAATGAATTACAACCTTCAACCAGAATAACTTTTAAACAGAAGAAACCACCCAGAACTCCCCATCAACAGCATAGTGACCCAGAACACACTAGCAACTGCATAGCAACCACCCAAAAAAACCAAACAGAAGAAACCAACCAGAACCCCATAACAACAACCCAGAACATTACATCAACCACATAGCAACTACATACAGCCACCCAAAATAGCTTATAAAAAGTAGAAACCACCCAGGACATCCCAGCAACCAAATAAGAACCATCTAACAGCCATCCAGAGTACCCTGTCAACACACCGCCAAAACACCCTAGCTACATCTCATAAGTCCCAACCCAGTGAGTTTCTTAATAGTTCTGCAGAATGTTTATGGGAAACAAGGTGTAATTTTAAAGTACATAATATCATATTTTGAATTAGAGGAGACAGGAAATGTGTCGCATCATAAACTGTGGCTAATTTGAACTCATTTTAGCATATCTGGGCTTATTACGCTGTCTAATCTGTCCCGCAGTGATGGCCGTCTGGCCTCTGCATCCAAGTCTCACGCCATTAAAATCTGTTCATTGCACACATTTTTACAGCAGATAATCAAATTCTTCTCCACCAACTTTTCCCTCCCTCTCTCTCTCCACCTGGGACTTTAAAGCAGATCAATTCTCACCATAAGGTGCTCGCAGAGGAAAGCGGGGCTTTTATTTACACCTGTGCTGTGTAATGATGAGGTCTCAACGGAACACACTGTAAATACTCATATTAGTGCAGCTCAGGTCAGACAAGTACAACACTGCTTTACATTACAAGACAAACAACGTAAAGTATATAAACAGTTTGGTAGCTTATGAGCTCTTAAGTTGTCATGTACAGCGATATGAATCACTGAATCAAGGTTCTGAATTGATTGAGAATCAAGAAGCCACTTTTTCTTGAACTGACAAACTCTTATTGAATTCCAACGACAAGATGCTTTTAAATATAGGCTAAAATATTATTTTGTAATATGAAAACTGCATTAAAATCATTGTGATATTTAGATCGTGGCTCTATTTTGTACCCCCTGCAAAATAATTTAGAATAGCACAAGATGAAAGTGTGTGATGGAGTTCACTAATGACATCCACCACACTCTTCTCGTTGTCCCTGTAGACGTGTCCCTTTATTACAACTCTAAATGAGACTGAATTAGTGGCACAGTTGTAATTAACAAAACTGAACAATTATGATTCTCCATAATCAGAAAAAACAACAAATGACTCTTCAGAGAACAGAATGATTCGCCTGTCTGTCTTTGCTGCCAAAACATCCAGAAACACACGAGAGATGAACAGTGGAAACAATCTTGCGCCCCCTTAAATGATTAAATCAATTGCAAAACTAGCAATTAGGAGAATTTGGACGGACTCCCAAATATCTCACCACTGACTCAATCTGGACTAGTTCATTCAGAGGCCTACAGCACACGCTGAAGTGTTAGAGCTGTCAGTCAACATCCAGGATTCAACAGTCTGTGAAGAAGAAGAAATTAGCAGAGATGTGAGCTAGCCTCAGAAAACATCAGTGGATGGGGGAAATCCAATTAAAAAATCAGTTTCCCAGGATCTTGAGTGAGAGAACATATAGGAAACAAGGTCAACATGAGAACATAAAGACAGATGAGAGCGAAAAATGATCACTGTCCGAGAATCAAGGCTGCGTAGAAGTTGTTCCGAGGTCATTTGCGCAGGAAACCTCAATGGGAGCCTCACTAATTGGCGGTTGATTTGTTTGATGTACATTAAAGTAAAAAATATGGTGTTTGAACCTTCTTACGTACATCAAAATGAAGAAATCACATTGTATGCTAAACCACTGCTATGTTTCCAGCCACAATTTGCCAAAAAGAGCCAGTCAAAACATTATTTGAATTTTGAACCAATGAGATTTCCCTGGGGGTGGAGCTACAAAGTATAAAAGCAAACTATTTACTAAAACATGCTAATATTAACTGTTATATCTAATAACACTTAAAGGGATACTCCACCTCAAAATGAACAGTTTGTCATTATTCACTTACCCCCATGTCGTTAGCAAACTATTTACTAAAACATGCTAATTTTAACCACAATTTAAGATACTGTATTTTGGATGAAAACCGGGAGGGCTGTTACTGTACCATTGACTGCCAAGTAAGTTACACTGTCCAAGGTCCAGAAAAGTAGGAAAGACATCGTCAGAGTAGTCCATCTGCCATCAGTGGCAAAACAAGGATGCGCTGTTTTCTTTCAAATCAAAGCTTAATACACATAAAAACATCCGTGTCCTTGTGGCGCGGCTCATACAGAAGTGCATATGCAGCATACAGTGATATTGAGAGACACAGAGGAGACTGTTGACAAAGGAATTGTTGAATAAAGTCATTATTTTTGTTTTCTTCGCTTACAAAAAGTATTCTCGTTGCTTCATAATGTAACTGTTGAAGCACTGATGACAAATGGACTATTCTGATGATGTCTTTCATACTTTTCTGGACCTTGACAGTGTAACTTACTTGGCAGTCTATGGGACAGTCACAGACCTCCCGGTTTTTATCCCAAAATACCTTAAATTGTTTTCCGAAGACAAACGAAGCTGTTACGGGTGTGGAACGACATGGGGGTAAGTGATTTATGACAAAAGTTTCATTTTGGGGTGGAATATCCTTTTAAATTTAAAAACAAATATCACGTTTTTAAATTGCACATTATAATTTTTTGCATTTATTTAGACAAAATATAGGCCATTTCTTGTTATTTTCCATATTTTTATTTATACACCTCTAGAGAGCACTACAGTTTTACTTTTAGCTAAAAGCACAATTAACTTAGCCGGACTACTTACTAAACAAACATGCATAGGGTTGAGAGACGTTTTATGAACAAATTGCATCTCTTATGTCCTCAATCCAAACACCTGCTGTTCGACTGTAGCGCTGACTGTTAAACGCAGACTGTACTGTTAAGTGCGCATGAACATAAAGCGGCTGATTAAATGCTAAAGGTGAGCAAATCTCCCCGTCAGAAAGCGTGTAGAGAACAGCGCTGCCATAAACATACGCCAGTCATTAAACCATGTCCCGGGGAGATCCTCTGACAGATCCAAGCAGAGTCGTGTTTTGCTGCCATGCCCAATTTAGCAGAGATGCGACACATCTATGTCATCGCCCCGCGGCCTAAACACAGCTGACACCCCGAAACCTTCCCGCTCAGGTAAAAAGTTGTTCACTGATTTAACAAATCACCTGTTCCACTCATTTAAAGATCATGTACTGTCTTGAAATCATCTAAAAACGAGTTAATGATCCGATTACCATCTTAAAATATTGGTATGCAAAGCCTATGAGCGCTAATACATCTCGTTTTCCCACATAGATAGCATAAAATACACTGCACAAACCACATTTCATATGATTTATGGCAGTCGCTTTCCATTAAACCTGGAAATGAATCTTTAATGTATAGTTTAAGGCGAAGGTACTAAACGCAAGATACTCATGACACTGCCTATTTATAAATGTTCCTTAAGTCAAAAAATAAAATTCAGCAGTACACGTTTAATTTTGCATCTAATGTGATAGCACCACAATAGATGATAGGGAAATTTGTGATTTACCACCCAGAACACCCTAGCAACAGCACAGCAACCACTCAAAACCCAAACAGACCAATAAAAACATGATTTAGATGAGGAATTTGGACCAGTTAGATTTCACTTTGGCCGCAGCCATGCAACGTGACTTAGTATCTCACTCAGTTAATCTTTAAAACAGACATAATTTGACAAAATTATTAAATAATATTTAGCAAACTTCAAAATGAATATCCATTTTTAAACTGTACATTTTTTCTGATTCCCTAAATTTTCTTTTAGTATTTTAAATAATTGATTTCAATTTTAGTTGTTTTTCATTTACTTAGACAAAACATTTCATAATTTTAATATTGACCATTTACACCATTAACATCATTTAAAAGGGTCATCGGATGATTCTTTAGGGTCATAATGAAAAGTCTGTAACATAGTTTCGTTAAAATTTTTCAATGGTGTAAAACAACGCGGTCAAAAACAGCTCTTTTCAAAGCAAGCTGTTTTTTTGCATGACGCTTTAAATGCAAATGAGCTCTGCTCGCCCCGCCCCTCTCTTCCGAGCCGATTTGCAAAGATTCATTAAAAAACCTTACACTCACTTCTTCTGGAGGTGAAGCTGCACCACGAATGATTTGCGCAAAGATAGACGCATTTAGGTAGATTTATTCCCTTCAGAAACAAATGTAATCCACGTCTTCAGCGGCTCATTACAACATCCAACAACAAAACAATCAATCACTTAGGAGGAATTCTTGTCTACATCTGCCCCGGCAGTGAAACAATGATGGACTGATTACAGCGCAATCAGGGCAGGTCTAAGGTAAGACACCAGTAAGGTATGTACTGAAACGCTAGTATAGTTTGTACTGTAACGCTACTATCAATGTATTTGTGATGTCTTTGTGATGTGAATCAGAGATTGGCTCGATTTGAGAAAGGAGAAATTAAGGAGATAAAAACAAAAAAAAAAAAAAAAATTGGATAGATTTGAGAAAGGATGGGTTGATCTTTATCATTATAGGGTGGTTGTGTAGACACACTGCCAACACACTTTTTGTTTAAGTGTATTTGTAATAGTGTGTGTCGTTTAAATAGTCATTTACTGCCTTGAAATAATCTTAATGATCCGATTACGATGTTAAAATATTTATTGCTAATATATCTTCTTTTCCCAAACAAACAGCATAAAATACAATGCACAAATCACATTTTGCATGATTCACAGCAGGTGCTTTCCATTAAACCTGAAAATTAATTGAAGTTTACCACAAATGTAATCAGCATACCACACTTGTGGCCTATTAGCCATTACTTTGAGACACGGCCTATTTATATAAATGTATTTTTTGGCCTATTAAGTCCAAAATTCAAAAATTCACATTTAATTTTGCATCTAATGTAATAGCACTAGAACAGATGATGATAAAATTAGTAATTCACCACAAATTGTTTCTCATATTTTACGTAACACCCTTAAAAGATAACTAGCTTACTTGCTAATAATCACTGAAGCAAATATCTGAGTCTAAGACTTTTAATTATCCTTATTAATTAACTTTTGTGCTGTTGCTGACATCTGTCCATTTCGGTCATTCCTCTCTGAGGGCTCGGAAAACCATGAGTTAAAAGGAAGCGGGTAATTGATATTCCTCAGGGAGTGACGTGACGCTGCCAGGAGAGCAAGCGCAGGAAAAAAACAAAATGGATTACTCAACGTCAGTAATGGCCATAAACACATAAATCACCCACGGCTGGCGAAGGGGCCCGGAAAATAATTCAGGGGAGGCTGAGGGAGGGGAAATGAGCGAAAAAAATGAACTGTGTTGTGCCACTGCTAGCCGTGGAGTGCCGTTGGAGGTAGCGGCAGGCAATTAGCAGCTTTAACGGCAAAAACGAACCCTCACTGCTCTTCAGATCCACAGGGACACGCAGCATTAACCCGGTTTAACCCTGTTCTTATATAACGGTTTACTGGCGAGTTATTTTAATGGTTTAAAATGGTCCCCTAAAATGTGCACTCATCCCATCAAGCCAATGATGTGCATTTCAAAATACTTCAAATTAGCTAATGCAGTCTGGAGCCATGTGGTAGGGACTTTCATGTCCACAAAAAGCAAAGTTTCTTCAAAATGCCCTTTTACATCAACGTTTTCCAATGTATTGAACTCTTAAGTCAACAACTGACGATTTCAATTTCCTTTCAAAGCACAGCTGATGACCGGACAATTAGCAGAAGTCATCTTCATGTGAGTGGTTGGACGGTAAATCACAAAGAGATGGATTCTTGCAGGACTTGGATTATAAGTAACTGATGTTTCAAAAGTTAAAATCGTCTAACTGTTCAAATTACCGGAGTGTATAATTCTAAATACTTAAATCCTTCAGTTGATCCATAAATTGAACCACAAATGCTTTCTGTAGTCCGAAACATGTTTATTTAAAATGCAGTTACTTATTTAGCATATTTTAATGAAGTAAAGCTATGTGCATATGGAGTTGCAAGCTAATAAAGATTCCCTTAAGCGGCATATTTTGAATAACAACAAGCTGCTTATTAAACAAAAGATGGAGACTCTACACTTGTACATTTATGAATTTGTCTGAGATATGTGCTGCAGGGCTAGACCAAAGACCGTTTGGTTTGAACGCCCACCTCTGTTTCTCGAACCCTGAGTTCAAGTCTCTCTCTGGACGCAAGTTTCTGTTTCTTTGAATCGCAACTCGATCTTCAAAGACAGAAAAAAAGACATTCTCCAGTTGCAGCTGTGTATTTCTTATCCATGCTTTCAGATCAACAATAAAACATCGAGCAGCGAGCCAGGGGCCCCTGGGTACAAAACGACGTGTCAGTTCAGCGGAGCGGCCGCATCCATAATCTCTCCCAACCATCAATACAGTTCCCCGAGTGTTTTTGATGGAGATCCCCCCCCCACGCCAGATTGACAAGAATGGAGTCTTATCGGCGTAAACAGACAGGCCCGAGGTACGGAATAACAGGATAATGAGCCGATCCCACTCTCTGTCAATGAAGGGGAGTGTTTGGGCTTATCTGGGCCTGACATCTCTAATGCTTCAAATCTACGGAAAATCAACTTTTACCTTTAAGTCGATTTGACTTCGCACTCGCTCTTCACAATCACGTCTGGACTGTCGGAGAGCGAGACGCTGCCCCTGGGACGCCCGAGTGAGAAATGATGGGAAGGCAGGCGTCTATGTTCACCTCAGCCTGCAAAATGCCTCTTTGATTGGATTGCGAGTCTAAATGTGAGAGCGTGTGTCTTACAGCTGTTGTTTCTTAAGCGAACGGCCCCTGTGGAAGCTCATTATTTAACGTAACAGCCGTGATGTGTCTCCATTTGCTTCATTTGCTACTCACAGCCAACGGGTTTCTCTCACCAACAACTAGTTGCACATTCACACGGCTTCAAACACATGCAAAGTCACTTGTAGGAAAGTAAATTGTGAATAAAATGTCAGTTGTTTCTCCATGAGTTGGACTGGAGAGAACATAATTGTTGCAAGCAGCAATTTTTAACATATAAAACCTCATTGTAGAAATTATAATAAAGTAGCAGTTGTGAGATATAAATGCACCAATGCATGAGAAAATGTTCCATATATGAGAAATATAGTAGCAATTGTGAGATACAATATACTGTAACGTCTCATGTGAGATATAAAGTCAAAAATATTAGAAATTAAAGTAGCAAATACATAGCAAGAACAGCAATATTTTTACTCCGAGGTGGAAACAATCTTCCAGTTTTATTACTCCTAAAGAAGTTTAGGAGAAACATCTGAGACAGAGGCGATACTTAACTAGTTCTCTTGAGTTATAAAAGAGCCACATTTGGATACTTATCTTCCATGCCTCACCTGTAACAATTCAAGCAGTGTTGTATAATATTCAGCAATTGTTACTTTTTGAAATAAAGGCAGAACGTTCAAGAAACGCTGCTGACAGCCGGACTCTGATAGAATCAATCCATCTGCGCTCACGGCATGACTTCAGCTATCAAATAATAACAGTGACGAATGGGCTTTTATCACATTTGACAAGATAAATGCCAGCATACAGAAAAAAAAAAAGTCAATGCATCTGCTAAACATCCCATGGGAATGATTCTGCATGTTTTGTTTGCTTTGTGTGAGTGGGTGATATTACACAGCCGTTAAATCTCTCTTCCAGCGCCAATACAGCTCCTCTTGGGCCCGATGAAGCCATCAGTAAACATATTCGTGCTCTTACACCTTTCAGCTTCTTTATAATTCATAACAGTACAGAATTGATCGCCGCCTCCAGGAGAATTCAGATGGGATGTGTAACGTGCCCAAAATATATACTATTACTGTTAAAAATTCAGCAGGGATGGGTCGGGATGGTCAGCGGGTTCAATTTAGAGAAGTGTCAACGGTGTGCTGTGCTTTACCGTGCTTCCTAACAATCTGACAATAACTCTGAGACATTATTTGCATATATTAATTTCCTGTAAACTACAGGCATCAAAAACATTTACTTTCATGATAAACAATTACTGTTGGACTTTAAATTGGAGTGGCACAAGTTATTTAGCCTGTCAGTAGTGTGACTGCAGGGCTGCATTCTGAGGTGAATCAAAACCACAACAACCCTAAAAACAAATAACAAAAATCACTATAAAAAATACAACAAAAATGTGAAATTAAATCAAAATGCTAAATGCTAGCTGCAGCACACAACTTCACAGAAGTAGTAATTACATTTCAGATGAAAATTTGAATTAGTTTTAAAGAATACATGGTATCATCCCCAATAAATGCAGGATTACATCACAGTACTTTTTTTTTTCATGCCACAAATTCCAGCTCTTTCCAAAGAGTGAAGAAAGGCCTTGTTCCAAAAGGGCATTTTGCTGGATCCAAACAAGGTCTGATGTTAGTGCGTGAGAAAAAGAAACAGTCCTTCATGTTTCTAAGGAAATTTTGTATTTCAGAGGGGCAGAAAGCAAAATGATGTTCCTGAAAACGGAAGCTGAGAAGCTGAATAACGTCTTATCGAGCAGAAACATAAACAGAGAGAAAAAGGTGATACCGGATGATATCTGCAGGAAGTTAAGATGAACACTGGCTGTCTGAAACAACACACTTGTAAGAAACCATGGAACTTTTATATTAGCAGTATATTTGTCTTTTTTCCATACTTATAAAAACGAATTACTAGAGTCTGTACAGTGGCTCATTATGTATAATGTTGCTAATGTTTTTTGAAAACATCTTGGCAAATTGTATTTTTTGACATAAAACATGCATTTTTAAATGTATGGTTTAAAAAAATAAATAAATAAAGGGACAGGGACACAAAATAAAAAGTATTTAATTAATTATTAACTCTCATGTCATTTCAAACCTCCTAAGACTTTTGTTCATCTTTGGAACACAAATTAAGATTTTTTTTTTGATGAAATCCAAAAGCTTTCTGACACTCCAAAGACAGTAATGCAATTCAAATGTTTTCAGGGCCAGAAACGTAGTAAGGATATTGTTAAAATACTGTAGTGGCATTGTGGTGCTCTCGTGAATGGTGGTGGAAGATGATGAGAAAGAGAAAAATTGTTGAATAAAGTAATTATTTTTGTTTTCTTTGCACACAAAAAGTGTTCTCGTAGCTTCATAAAATTTCTGTTGAAGCGCTGATGTCACATGGACTATTTTAATGATGTCCATACTACCTTTCTGGGCCTTGACCGTGCCAGTGGCATTCCCATCCTGTCTATGCAGGGTCAGAAAGCTGATTTCATCAAAAATGTCTTTTGTGTTTCATTGTTTTATTAAGGTTTTAATGGGTTTTTATTGGTTTGGTGTTGAGTGATTGTGAGTAATTAAAACCCAAAAAATGAAATTTAGACTGTGTATAGCCAGGAATAGCCAGGACAATTTTTAATATAACTCCGACTGGATTCGTATGAAAGAAGAAAGTCATATACACCTAGGATGCCTTGAGGGCGAGTAAAACACAAGCTAATTTTCGTTTTTGGGTGAACTAACCCTTTAAATGTCAGAATTTTCATTTTGGGTGAACTATCCCTTCAATTAAATTAGTATTTAATTAATAATAAGGGAAGAAAATAAACCCACTTATCAAGTAAATGTTTGTTCAGATATTTTTTTTATTGGAAAACAAGGCAAATAATGATTTAAATAATTATTTTCTGCAGTGTTTACTACAACCTTGTCCTCCAACACCTTGCTTTTATCCTTAAAAAACAAGAGTTTTTCAAAGTTTGGGATTGGATTGGGAAGCGGACCAAGAGGAATCAAACCTGATCCATAGTGAAAGCCTTTTGCAAAGTTCATTCACATGCTGGCAGGGCTGTAAGGCAGCGTTCAGCCTGAGTGTGGAGGGGCTTATGCCCGCCGAGGGTGGGGGCTATGTAAACGAGAGCGTGGCGCGGGGTAATTGTGTGGCACGCAGAATGGAAGAATTCATTACCTTTACCGTCACGTCTTGTTAAGATGACTTCACAACTCATTTGTGTGTTCAGTCATGCGGAGACAGAGTTGCAGAAGCGAAGTTTCAGCAGGACGACAAGGGGAAACAGGAAGCGGGCAGCATCTGCAGCTCAAGAAGAGTGTTTTTGCCAAACAGATGGCTCGCCAGGCAGGTAAAGCAGGAGGTTTCTGAGAAAAAACTTGTGCACTTCCAACTCCCGCAACACACAGCACTTCCAGCCCTCCAAGCACCTGAGGGAATATCATGACTGTCAGATCCAAAAGTTGTTTTGTCAAGACGGTGAGCCAGAGAACATCCTCTGAGCACACCTTCTGCACCAATAATGCTTTCTTTTCCATCAAAACACAACATTCATCTACTACACCCTCTTTTCTGACACTCGCAGGGCTCTGAGAATGAATCCGGCTCCCAGGGGACCAACCGGGGGCCAGGTATCTGCCCAGGTGGTAGACAATACATCCCCATGAGGGTTCAAAATTGGGACACACCTTGACAGGCTACTGCCAAGAAAGCGTTTGGTAGGAGTTAGAACATCAGACGTGAAATAAGTGAAAGGTGGAATCTGTAGGGATGGAAGTTTATAAGTAACACATGAAGGAAGTGAGAGACATTGAGGAAGCACTTTAAATAACATCAGAGGTTTTCCTCGGCTCAGGTGGGATCTTGTACATTATGACCTCATCAGCCGCTGTGATCACATGACCAGGCGGTGAGAACAGGTGCAGTGCATTGAACCTGTGCCTGATCCACTCATCATCCTAATCGGCCGACTGTAGTCCACAGAACACATCGATCATTCGGCCTCATACTTTCAACACCTCTCACCGTCTTAAAGAAACAATTCACACCAACACAAAAATAAAAAGGTTCTTTCATCATTTACTTCACATTTCAGTTTCATTCCAAACATGTCTGTCTGACTGACTGTCTTACATGGAACAAAAACAGAGACACTTGAATGGTCAAGCTGCTCTTTTCTATAAAATTAAAATGAATTGGCAACAAAAAAAAATATAATAACAAGCAGTCAAGTTGACTTGTAAGTTATAGTCATTAAAGTCCTCTGAAGTTATGTGATAACTTAATGCAAGAAACAGACAAAAATGTGTTAGGATATCACTGAAAATTCACAATGACACCATTTACTTATTTTAAAAATCAAATCAGTTGCTTAAACAACATTAAAATATTTGTTAACTGAAAAAAAACTAAAAAGAGCTACCACTTATTTTTAGCTTTTATACATAAATAAATATTTTTATCACACTATTTATTTGTTTGTTTATTTATTACCCTGACAAAATAAATAAATAAAAGTAATCTGAGTGGGCAAATTCTATAAAAAACAAAATTAAAATAAAATAGAAAAAAATATATAAATACAATTAAATAGTAAATTAATAAAAATGACATTAAAACTATAAAAAACATAAAAAACTGTGAAAGTAGCCCATATTATTCGTCAACTATATTTGAATTATTATAAAATCATGACATTTTGAGACAAACAAACCATTCTGACAGTCTACTTTCATAGCATGTAAAAGAGCAGCTTGAGCATTCTGCTAAATATCATCTTGTGTGTTCCAAAGGTAAACATAGGCCATACAGAAATTTAGTTTTTAGGTGAACTATTCCTGTAACTCAATAAGCCCACACCATCCACAAGCAAACAGGAACATTAGTGTCTGTTAGAGTCTAGGCACTCGGCCAGATACACCATGTGCACGAGTCCGTGTTTGTGCCCCTAGGACTCATTGTGTTTTACCAAAGTGAGACACCGTTAAAAACAAGCTCTTATTGAAGGTTACGTGCTGTATGTGTGTGGGTTGATTTCAGCCAGTGTTTGGGAACACGTCCTGATGGCTGCAGGAGAGCGAGGAATGCTGGAGATCAGGCAGCTGGGTGCAGCATGTGGCCATTGCTACAGGGGAGCTTCGAGGAAAGTGTGTGTGTGTACTTCATGCCTGAGCATCTCCAACAGCTTTTCCTCTTGACAGAACTGACATTTCTCTCACTTTCTCCATCTTTCCTGCCATGGCTCGTCTCGCTGTGAGTGGGAAGTTGGTTTGGTGGGGCTCTGAGAAGCTCCCGAAGCCGACCGCTGTGCTCCTGCTGCTGTCAGAGCTCATTATGCAAGTGCCGGTGTGCTTTAGCCCTCAGGGGCCTCTGCGGTAATTCTGCGCAGAGAATGTCCACCGCTGCCACTGGTCTCACTGGTGCTATGGGATGTTTGACAACACTGCGAATCGCAGGTCAGGATAAGCCAAATTGGACCAGACACCTCGGCAAACGTACGCAGAAGCAGTGAGCATATTAACTCTGCTTCAAAACCTAGTGAGCTGCCTACACAGACAGCATTTTAAGATGCAACATTATGCTGCCTTCTAAGATGTCTCAGTTTGGTCAGAATGGAAAGCAACACTGCATGTGATCTTTAAGGAGAAGGCAATCCCAGAATGCATTGTGACAACTGCAGTAAAAAATAAAAATAAAAAAAATAATAATCCATGATGGTAAGCACATTGAGAGAAACGGTTTCATTAAATGCAGACAAAAAAAAAAGACTAATTTGATGCAATTAATTAATTAATATTTACTTATTAATATGGTTATTTTAAAATACTAAAATACTAAATGAAATTTAAAAATAAATAAATAAATAAAAATAAAACAACCTCCAAATAAATAAAAAACATAAATTGCAACTAAATTGCTCAGTGACTAAATGAATCTAAGTTGGTGAGTGAGAAACTTTCATTCAATACTAACTAAAAAAATTTACAATTTCAACTGATCCAATTAATTATCACTAATTATTATTAGCATTATTTATATATTAATATTGTAAAATATAAAAACATTTTATGATTAACCTTGGCAGCCCTAAAATGCTAAAACCTGAATAAAAATTAAACTGAAGCTACAGCTAAACCAAACTGAAGACTAATTGAACAAATAAAATAAAAATAAAGTTAATTAAATTAAATTAAATTAATCCAAGTTGGCGGCCAAGCTGAAATAATCTTTAATTCAACAGCAATTAAAAATGGACCACTGCATATGATACAAGTAATTACTATTCTTATGAATAACTTTAATTCATTATTTACAAAATACATTTTTTAAATATACAATAATTATAACTGTATATTAGAAATGTATAAATTATTAAAATTGTTTTAATTATATAATATTTTTTATAAATTAAATAAGATTATGAAGCTTTGTGTTATGTTGTATTCTATTATTCTAAAGTCATTAGCTGGCCAGGTGCAAGCAACCACCTCAACTGGGATCCGCTTAGCAATATGCTAACCTCACTAGGTTTTGGAATAGAGCTAAAGAGTGTCATAAGAACCGACAACAGCACTTTAAACTATTAGTTTACAGTGACATGCTAACCGATTAGATTAAACATTACTATTAAGACACAGGCTATCCTTTACACGCCACTGCTAATAAAGTGTTGCTAATTAACTCCAGAGATATCGATGCTATGCTTAGTGGCTTAAAAAATGACCATGCTAATGCTGTGTCTGAACCCACACACATACACAGTCCTGTAATCTACCTCTTCAAACCCTCTAATTATAGCCAAATGGGAGCGCTAGCAAAGCACAAAGCTAAAGGTTAGGTTTGAAAATAGCTTTGTTGCCAACTTCAAAGAGCTCATGTGCGCAGCTGTCGGGTGAAGATGGCGTTCCAATGGAAAAATAGATACCTTCAACCTAAGACCTCAAATGGCAGAGCAACAGTGTCATTAAAGAGACTCGCGGCTGTTTACGCTAACCCACTTGCCTTCATTAACTGTCTGCAGGGGATGAACGCTGACATGCTAGCAGAGACGCCTGTTTTTTCTGAGATCAGGGTTGTAACGACCTTTATAACACTGTTAGAAATGGCTAGATTTCCATCAACAGTCCCATTCCAAACTCACTCCATCAACTGAGCCATTTCTGCGGGTTATTAGGATACTAACCCTCACCAATGAGTTATTGACAAACTGTGTTGGCAAAGGGCCTTGTTAATTATACAATTATGAAAACATAATTTTGACGAAAATATGAATAATAATGTAAAATGTTCAAATGTTTTTAGAAAAATAATATAGAAAACTTTCTTTCTGAAACACTTTCTGCATATTACGTGACGCAGTCATTTGAATGATTCATTTGATTTAATTATATGAATGAGTCACTGAATCATTCATTCAAACACAGATTCATTACAGGAACAAGCAAGTCATTGTTTTTATGTCTGAGTAACTAAATCTTTAAATTCAACCACACTGATTCATTTTAGAAACAAAACATAAATGTGTCTATAATTTTATTTTGAGTAAACTGGATAAAAGTATTACATATGATGAAATACTGATTACATTTATTTAAACTGACTAATTTATTCAGAAACAAAACAAGTGACTTCCTCTATGAGCAAGTCAATAAATCATTCACTCAACTGATTTGATTATACACACCAATTCATTCATAACCAAAATAAGTGGCTTTTTTTATGAGAGAAACAAATATTTAGTCACTCAACCAATTCATTCAAGCATACTGATTCATTCAAGAGCAAATTAAGTGAATGTCTTTATGAGCGAGACAAATAATTTGTTCACTCAGTCCAATCGATTCAGTCAAATACACTGATTCATTCAGCAACAAAAGCTACCCTCTTTATAAGTAAGCCAAGAAATCATTAACTCAACTGATTCATTCATACACACTGATTCATTCAAAGATAAAACATACTCCTCTGACACTATTACTGGCAATATTGTATATTGAGGGACTGTAAAATAGAAAAAAAGCAAAATGTAATTATAAAATGATTAATATTATGAACATGAAAATTATAATACCTTAACTGATTTGACTGTAGACCGCCAAGCTGCTTTCACTTTAGCAAGTTTACGCACTAATAGGGCCGTCGCTAGTGGGGTGAAAGGTGGTGCCGATTATAGGGACTCCAGGCCCATGGTGATTTCAACCGACTGGCTGAGGCCTGCCTAAAAAGACGTTCAGTACGTTTGACGGGCCACTGCAGTGCGTCGTCACGAAAGCTTATCAACTGCACATGTTTTTAAGCCAATTTAAACAATCCAAACGTAAACAAAAAGTTTAATGCATTCAATCACAAAATGCGAAAAAGAAGTCAACTAAGTACTTGTGAGTCATGTCTCAAATGTGCGAACACTGAACCGAGTCCTCCTTCAAGTCCTCCCGCACCTGAACGAACAAATACTACTCGCCAGTTTAAATATGCAAACACAAACAGATAAATTCAGCACCCGCGCGCTCTGTTCTGTGCGCACATTGCTTACGCAGAAAGCTGCATCTAACAGCCCTTGAACACCAAATTGAGTTTTGCCTCTTCTTTCTCTTGAACCGACAAATACATACAAATTATACTGAAATACCCGTCTTGGGGAGTATCCTCAAAAAAATCTGTCTGTTATGTCTTAAGTGAACATAAACCGTTGAAATCACTCACTGCTCTTTACTGAATTACCTTGTAGTTTTGACAAGACTTAATCTATATTTAATTTATACAGTAAAGACTACACACTGATATTTTACATTTGACTATTTGGTTTCTGTACTTGTACGTTTCTGGACACCTACAAACTTGAAAAAAATTGGTATCTTTGTTGTATTTATTTATTTGTGCCACTAACACAATTTCAAATAGGGGACATGTGTACAATTTTGCAATGGGGCTGCACTGGGGCCAGATAAGGCCCTGAGCTATGGTAAATGTGACTCAGTTAAGACCGTATTATGTCATATTTTGTTATAACCCGAACAAACATTGAATAACAGAAGAGACAGATGAGATTAACAACACGGGTCACGCGGGAGCATTTCTACGATGATAACACTCCGAGTGGAGCTAATATTCATCAAACACAGCCAGCAGGCAGCCCGCTTTGATTGGGTTATTTTCTGCTAACTAATGACCATTAGTCTCCGCGACTGGAATCTGCTGCTCCACGTCCATCTCAGCAAATATCCGCGGGCTGTCTGAAGTAAAACAAATGACATAATCTGCTGAGTTCAGAGAACGAGAGGGGAATAAAAGCAGTGCACGGAGATTATGCGAGCGATGCGTGTGATGGAGTTTATGAGTCGTGCCGCATGAGTATACAGTGAATGGGGCCAAACTGGGTAAAACGGTCAGTGGGCACGGACACCTTCACCTTTCTGAAAAGCGCTAATTACTGTAGCAGTAAGCACAGCTAAGCGGGGTCACCTTCTGGAAGAAATTGCTTTCCTTTAGTTTCTTATTAGCGAGTCGCTCCATCTGAGGCGTTTTATATTCCACTGTAGTCCCAGTCAGAACACGTGCTAATAATCAGTACAGCTGCAGATTAAATCAATTGAACACAATGAGTCTTGTGTTACAGCGAGGCTGCTGACACATTTTGTAGGTCATTTATTTATATGAGCAATGAGGTGTGATTAGACATTGTGGACAACTCCAATTAAGAGTAAGAAACTCAGGGAATGTGAATGATAATTAATTGGATATACATTTATGATTCCAATTTGTGTTGGAAGTTTTTGTTTGATTTGAGTAGTATTTTGCACCCATTGAGCCCACCATTAATCCATAATTTTATATAATTTTAGTACAAGGAGTACATGATAAATAAACAAGAAATCTGAATTCACACTACTTGGATTTACATTAGTCAACATTTGAAGTGGATCAAACCTTTCATCAAAGATGTCTTAAAACCTAAAACCAAAATGTCTTCTTGTCTCAGGACAACTTTGATGAACGTTTTTTGATTTACTTTAAAGGTTGACTACTGTAGTTATGACTCCAATTATTTTAACTTTTTTGCTTAATTGGAGGACTTTTTTATTGACTACTGTAGTTATAACTCAAATTATTATGAATGGTTTTAAATTGCATATTTTCACACCTTTTCAATTTGTTTTTGTTTTATTATTTGTTTTTGTTTTATATGGCATAAAAATGCAGACATAAACATTTAAAATAAGAATTAAATTAATAAATAGATGTTAAATTAGATATAATGTTTTTTATTTGTTTTTTTTTAAATTTTAAAAAATTAAAAATATTTTTTTTTTTTGATGTTTTTATTTATAATAATAGTATAATAATAATAGTTTGTTTTTTTGGGTTTTTTTTTTGATTTGTAAATTCAAAAGAACAACATTTACTTGAAATTTTAATTTTTTTTATAATTTTATATATGTCTTTTTTATTATTTTTTGTTTTATTAATGTGTCCTTGCTGAAAAAAAAGTACTAATTTTCTTAAAAATAAATAATATTTTATCACTAGTTACAATAGTCCTGAATTTAAATGTCTTAGTGCAGGTTTACCAGTGATCCATTGCAACATTCTTCCAGTTTAGACTTGATATGTGAGAAACTGCATGTGCATCTTGCTAAAAGATAAAAGAAACTGAGAAGCTTTGCCATGTCCTGCTAACATGCATAAACACACACACACGGAGTAATGAGAGTAATGCTAAGATTAGAGTTCTGCATCATTTATGAATGTGCACGGAGCACACAGTATACTGTATAAATATGTATTTCCATCCGTCCTGTAAGGTGCATCTAGAGCATCATCTTGTCTACCTGGTGATAGGCATGCCCCTGTCAGGTAGCTTCCTAGCACTGAGACATTGACATGGATGCCGGCGACTCGTGGAGAGTGTGTGGGAAAGGTCTGGGGAGAACAGATGTTTTTGAAGTTGTTTATCGTTTTGCTCTTCTGCTTCTCCTAGTCAAACAGAAAAAAACAGGCACTGCTTAAAAAAGTGCTATTGATTCAAAATATCAAATGGTGTGCCAACACAGTCCAAAACATTATTTAAAACTGTTTAAATTTAACATTCAAAATGCATTAATAATTATACAGTATAATAAAAACTTATAAATTTTAATTATATTATTAATTCATACTATAATTATTACTAAATTAATTTAAAAAATTGTCAATAAAATTCAATTATTTAATAAATAATAAATGTATTAAAATTTATCAAATAAATGATTAAATTAAAATGACTAAAAACATTCATTTTCATCAGTAAATGCAATTATACTTTAATAAATATATTTTACACATAAATTGTTCAAATAATTACCATTATAATTACTAAAAATAATACAAAATAGTAAAATAATTATAAAACAAAATTAATAATACAATTAAAACATTTGTTCATCAGTATTTACTACCATTTTAATATATAATAAATATATTTTATATATAAATTATTCTATGTGTTCATGTGTTCAATTCTATAATTTAATGTTTGTGTTTATTCAATAAATACAACAACAACTAATTGAATTTTTTATATAGTGAATATATTAAAATAATCAAATTAATTATTCTATTTGTTATTGTGTTTTATTTTTTATTTTTATTATTTTTAAATGTAGTCAAATTCACTAATAAATGACTCTTCTGAACTGAATCTTTTAAGTGAATATATCAGAAAAACAATCTTTGACTACCTCGATGAACCTACTATGCATTGACAAATGTAGTCAGATTCACTAATAAATGACTTTTGTGAATGTTATGAAGAATTTTTTTTTTCTCAGTAGTTTTGTCAATCATAGGAGAGAGAGAGGCAATGACCAGAAGTTAAGAATATCATGTGTATGTTTTTAGTAACAACAAACAGACATGACAACTAGCCCGATTCACAAATAAAAGACTCTTCTGAACTGAATCTTTTCAAAGAATCTGTCAAAAAGACTCCCAGTCCTTTAATGCATCTAACAAAACCAATTATATATTTAGTTGTAATTTACTTTAATTCAGTAAACTCTACTTCATGATCAAAACCTAACCGCTATTCTATAAAAAGTCTATAAAGAGAGTTTTCTCTCGCTTTGGCCTGTTCTCCATCTTCCTTTCTTTATATTGAGAGGATAAAACAAAAATGAAGCCCATGGTCTTGTGTTATGAGAGTGAATCTTCTATTTAAAGTAACATCTCAAACACACACTCATATGTAACCTTGAGTGAATGCGCTGTTTGCTGACAACATCGCTATGTTCGGTTCCCAATGCCCGATTGTTTAACAAACGCTGGTAAACACGATTTTCTCCTGCACCGTGTGCTGAAAATAGAGCCGAGCGTGCTTTAGTGTCCTTGACCATCTAATACTCACAGGCTAACATAATCGACACGGCACCGGATTCATGTTGACCTTTCAGAAAGAAGAACTTGTAAACAGCTACTACTTTACTGCGGTCAAAGCGTTTATCTTCCAGGTTAGCATTACTGAGTCAGCCTCTTGGCTAGTTATTTGGTTTGTGGAAATAAATCTTTCGACAGGAGCTTCTGCCTCAGTATCACATGCTTGACGACAAACAGCGTTTTATCATCCTGAAGAGCACTGGATATTAAACGGACCAGTGCTAAATAATTTAGACTGTTTATCTCCCACTTAATCCATCATTGATTTTTCATTACTCTCTATTGTTCAGTGTACAGCAGCCTCACCGGACCGGCCCGCAAGAGATCTGAGATTTCATTACCATCACTGTTATAGGGCAGCACATGCATATGCAGCTGTCTGACGGAAGACGATCGCAGCAATGGGAACTGAGAACGAGATTTTATTCAGTTCCATGAAAGCAAATTAACTGTAACATTCGGTTTCCATTAATGCTAACTGAACATCTGGATTTATCCACTTATTCAAACACTCAACTACTTCAATACTTCAAACTGATTCAAGTACTGAAATACTCCGACATCGGTTCCTGCACTGCTGTTAAAAAAAAAAAAAAATGAAAAAAATTGAAAAACAATTGAAAAATAATACATATTTGTAAATATTCATGAAATTATTAAACCTTAATTTAAAATTATTCAAGAACTTAAAATATATATTTTTAATTAATGAACAACACATATAAACATTTTAAATAAGTATATGTATATATATTTATGTTATACAAGGTTATCCAAAATGTGAAATTGGCTTTGGAAAAGTGTTTGGCTTTAGAACCAAAGAAAATGCTCTAAGAAGAAAAAGCTTTATTTCTGACTATATATGTATATATAAGACTCGTATAATTTTTGACACCTAAAACCAAACAGCATGAAAAGCAATTCATCTTACGAGCCAGTTCTTTAAAATGAATCAGTCAAAAGACTCACTTATGATGAGTTATATTGGTTTGAATAATAAAAAAAGGTTATCGACTCGCCTGAATTTTTAAACTTCAGTATTTTTCTTAATTATAGATGACTAATTAAATTTTAGTCATTGTAATGTTCAATAAAAAATAAAAAAAATAAAAAAAAACATTTAATTTGCTTACTATTAATTTAGAAATTGTCATAAAGATCGTTATTTTTTCATTCATTTTGTCAACCACAATTTCATCACATTGTGTAAATCATTCAAAAATAAGATTATTGTGACATTACTACATTTAAACAAACTAAGAGCAACAACTGTAGGCTGATTCAACAATAAATAACATAATAAATAATAAATCAAAAGACGTACATATAAGCTATTGGTTATTTTCAGTCATTTTGCCAATTGCAGTTTCATAAAAACGTGTAAATCAATCAAAATTAGGAATATTATGATATCATTATTGCCTACTACTATTTTAACTTCATTTTTGACACCCAAAAACAAACAGCACCATAAGAGTAGTCTGATTCACCATGGGATGAATCTTATGAGCCAGTTCTGTTAAATGAATCAGTCAAAAGACTCACTTTATGATGAGTTATTGGTTTGAATAATAAAAAAAAAAAGAAGTTTCTCGATTTACCAGAATTTTTTTTAATTCAGTACTTTTATTATTGATTTATACTTAGTTCATTTTTTGTCATTGTAATGTTGTACAACACCAACAAAAAAAATCATTAAATTTGCTCACTATTAATTTAGAAACTGACATAAAGATCATTATGTTTCGTTCATTTTGTCGATCATAATTTCATAAAATTGTGTAGATTATTGTGATATTATTACTACAATGAAACAAACAGAGCGCAACAAGTCTGATTCACCAATAAATGTCTCTTATGAGCGGGTTCAGACAGACATAAGTTACTGATGGTCCCTGATTTGATTCATCTGAAGCCTTTCTTTTAAATTTAAGCACAAAATACTAAAGATCTTTTCTTGTAAAATGTTTAAAAAAATAAAATATGTAACCAAAAATAATTTAGTATTTTTATTTAGTTTATGATTAGAATCAATGCTTCCTGAAACGTGCTAAAAGTCAGAATCATTAATGAATCAGAATCATTAGGTGATTCAGAACCAGAGTACACTACTTTAATCGACTTACGTGTCAATTCACTGACTGTAAATCTGCAAACGCGGCACACAAACTAGCAAAGACTGCTCAGATTAGCATACAGTGTAGTACTTGAGTTTCTGTCACCCAGAGATGTGCGAGTCGTTTCTCTCCTACAGCACTGACGTGAATGACGTTCACATCGAGCTCAGGTGTGTCGCAGCAGATGGTCACGGAGTCGCTCGAGATTTGACTCCCACATAAACATCTGCTGCTCTCATATTGTTCACATTCACAGTTTGCTCTTTAATTGAGAAGTCATTGTAAATCATGTCGCAGTAATTCACCTCCGCGTTCCTGTTCAGACGAACGGTAAGTGGCTGTTGGACACATGTAAATGAGACGGCTGCGTTTGGCAGACGTGACAGGAGACGGTCGGTGTTGTCAGATAGAAACTCTGGCGGTTGTGCAGTTGTAAGGAAACCGGCGGCCATTAACTGCGCTGACTGATGCCTGCGAGATAACAGATTGACGGATCCGGCGCTCGGCTGACGCGCTCGCGGAGTTCAGCAGCTCTCTCGGGGAAAGTGGGACAGTCAAACACACGAGGAGGATTTTTACTGTTCCTTTGAAAACTCACTGTGAAAGAGCTGTATTATTATGATGAGTTGCTTATTTTAGACTTGTGTCACTCTCTCGGATTCACTTTTTCAAGTACTACATTGGCATGACTGTTTTGCAACCACATTGTTGGATAAACCTTGGGGGAGAAATCCTAATAAAAATAATTGTACTAAATCTACAGGTAATTAGTCAAATTAAATATGATAAAACTGTAAACAACAAAATAAATTAAAACTCAAAATAAATTAAAATAAAATGATCCATAATGGTAATCTAATCAAATATAATAATATTGTTGTTGTTGGGTGTTCTTATAATAATTATTATAATAAAAGTATAATTAATATAATAAATATGATAATATTATCTAAATATATTAATAAACATCTAATTAAATTAAAATAAAATGATCCATAATGATAATCTAATCCAAATATAATAATAATACAAAAAACAGTCAACAATAAAAATTCAAATTATTGAAATGAGTGACTATTTAAATGTTAATAAATATAATAAAATGATCTATAAAATAATAACTTAGAATGACAATAATTTAATATACAAATAATATTTGATTTTGTTAATTTGTTTTAATGTTTATAAATAATTAACTGTATAAATACAACTTCCCCCATTTTTAAATTAAAATAATAATAATTATAATATAATAATATATCAAATGGACAATCTATTATAACTTTTATTATTATTCTTATTATAAAATAATCTTAATTTTTATTGTAATTTATATTAATGCATTTTTATTTATTAATTTTCTTGCACAAAAAATACAAAAAATAAGTTCTTATATGAACTACAATAATAATAATAATAAATGATCTAAAACATTTAAATAATTAAATATTATTTAATATTAAACACAAAGTTTAAGTAATTTTGTATTTAAATGTTCATATATAGTAAAATGTATAATATATAATATGATGAAAGAAGAAATTATGATGATGAAGAAAAGAAGACTGTTATCTAAAAATAAGCTAAAATAAGAGTTACTCCAAACTAGTACTTAAATTTACCATCCATAATTGTCTATTCACTTTTTACTACAGAATTGTCATAGTTTACAATGGTCAATTAGTATTCCAACAGCAGAATATATATTTAGTAAACTTGACTAGTTTACTAACTGTTAGACAATTGTTAAAAATGTCAAACCATCTGGGAAAAGTTTACATTTATACCCTTTTAAACACATCTTATGCTATATATTTGAGTGTCCCACCACAGGCATCATGATTTTAAGGCCACAAGTGAAATTAAAAAGTTACAAACCATTGCTCTGTACCTCTATTTTTGCACAAGAATCTGTCAGCACATCCCTAGATCCCTCGAACCAAATATGTGCACACATACACATACACTTTTCCTTTTCATCTTGACTCTCACATCTTTCACACAATTAGTCTCGTGGGGCTCACTAGAGTATCCAGGTTTAGGAGGTTTCAGCTGGCTTCCTCTCAGTACTGCAGCAAATCAGAGTGAAGTCACAGATCCTGCTGTTTATTAACACTACAGACGCTAGTGCCCCACTACTGTCACATGAGGAATGAAAGAGCGGCTCAAACCTTGTCTGTAGTGAACCTGAGCGGCCCGTCTACCGCCTCTTTGTGTATCAATATTAGCATATTAGCATGTGTATTTTCCACACTTCATGCCTGCATTGGCAGTGGCTATTTGCTCTATAGCTATAGCCATCAATTAGATGCTATTTACACTAAGTGCAAATAGCGATGGATTCTATTTACACTAAGTAAAAGTAACAGGATTTTTAGCAGTATGCTATTCACGCTTTTTGCATTAAGTGCAAATAGCGATGGATTCTATTTACACTAAGTAAAAGTAACAGGATTTTTAGCAGTATGCTTTTTTCTGCTGTTTTATACTACTTAATGCAAATAGTGGCAATTATCTACACCTCTGTATTGTAGTACATTAAAAAATAGTATGCAATAATAACGTACTAAGTGTAAATTATAATTTTAATTCAAATTATTATATGGATTATTGACAATAAAGCCTTTCCTACAGCTACCCTAATCCTACCTTATAGTTTATTTTAAACTTTTTGATTATTTACTTCATTCTTATTGAAAATAAATGCCTTTCCCATGTGATATGAGATTTGAAAATGGAGAAAAAAGTTTGGCAAAAGGTGGATTCGAACTCGAGTCGACTGCATCAAAAAGTCTACGGTACACACTGTAGAACTGACTACCCCAAACAGTGGGCGGAGTTAGTGTAAATAGCCTCTGCCAATAAGGGGGGGGCTATTTGCACTTGGTGTAAATAGACACTCAGAAGAAAATTTGCCAGGCTTAGGCTGGCCGCACACTAGACCATTTTAAGGCCGATTTTAAGGCCAATTTGCACCCCCGAACGATCGGGGAGTGTGTCCCGATTCGTGGCTTGTCGCAAGAACAATCCAGATGTAAAAAAAAATCCTCTATAGTGTGGTGTCATTACAATTATTTAACTGCTCCCGATCGAGATGAAGCGTTGCGGAACTCAAATCACCCATATTCTGTTTTTCACTGTGAAACAGAACACGCACCGGGAGAGTCAGCTGACAACGTCGATTGTCCTCTATTTGCTTTTTTCTCTAGTCACGTTTGATCTCGCAAGTGTCCGTGAAATTAAGTGTCACTGTGAAATCCCATGGTTTTAAATCGGTTAAGATTTGAAAATGGTCTAGTGCGCAGACAGCTTTATACAACTCGCTTTCACATAATAGGTGGAGCTGATTAAAAAACTAATATAAAACATGATTTTAAAATTAAAATACTACCATCTGACAATATGAATGACGTTTTGTCAGATGCAACCAATACTGGGTAGTAACTGATTGCATTTAATCTGGATTCCAGATTATTTAGATTCCAAAAATTAAGTACTTATTACATTTAAAATACTCAGACTACAGTTACGTGTTTTTTTTATTAATAAAAGCAGTATGCTATTCACACTAAGAAAATGATGATAACACATTCACACAAGTCTTTGGAGGGCTTCTGTCTTTCAGATGCACAAACTCATGTTATTTCTTATTTATATGTAAAAACAAAAACAAATTGAATATATTTTCATTCTCATTTCTGTTTACATCAATATGGTACAATATTATCTGATGTAAATCCGTTGTAATTTTTAGTCATATTTAGTCTAAAAGTAATCTAAAAGTAGTTTGATTAGTTTTATGTAAATCCATAAACATATTAAGTCACAAGTAATCTAAAAGTAATCAAAAAAATGTAATTGAAACCAGTGACACACTACAATTTGTAAGTAATCTGCCCAGCACTGGATACGACCAAAGATAATTATTTAGCAGATTAGAGACATCTTAAAAATAAGGCAAAATTTGTCGGTGCCAATAAAAGGTGAGATTTATATATTTTGATAATATATATTTTATATAAAAAGGTAATATTGATTATAACATTAAACACAACATTGCCTTTCCATTAAAAATACAAAACCACAGCAAAATAATGGTGTTTCTGAACAAATCGAATCAGATAAGTAAACAAATTAGTGATGCGCTTATAAAGGCAGTCACTTTTTTTCCCTGAATAAATTAGTGCAGATCAGATGAATGAATCAAGAACAAATTATTCACTGACTCACTATTGAATGACTGTCTCGTTATGATTTGTGGAAGTGATTAGTTTATAATGTAATAATGAATATATTTTATTATTATTATATTTTTATTCAAATTTTGCATCTGTTCAAGAGTGAATTTAGCATTAGCATCTTTCCATATGTCACAGCTCATCCTCAGTGTCGGTGTCAGTCAGTTGTCCCGTCCTCTCCAGCTCTGCACCATCAGCGCTTTGAATCATCAACACATTTGACATGAGATGACCTCCAGCGACCGGTCTGACCAGATGTAGGCGCTAACATCGCAGGTCAGTCTGGATTAGCCACGACACAAGCAAATACACTTCTAGAGAGGTTTTAACAACCTTCCCTGCTGGTTGACTAAAGGAAAGGCTTTCCTTCTTGCTCTCCTGCATTCTGCACTTAATACCTGCGGTTCCTGTTTTCAAACAGACTTGTTTCCAGTGTAACGGTGCTTAAATGAAAGGTTACTATGTATAGATGCTAGGAAGCATTCAGGGCAGGAAACTCCAGTATTAGAAAGGCCCGCACATCATAAATGTTAAGGATCCATGTAATTGACATTTACTGCTTTAAATACTGCATGAGTTTCTCCGCCTCCATTCCACAAATTAAGTGGGCATTTCAGTTGGACTTTTTATGCAAACTTCATGCTGCGATCGCTGTTGTTCTGTCTCTATAATTATAAGCGCTTTCCTGAGAGCTCTAAAGATATTTCTTGTTTTAGAAAGTGTCACAGTCTAATTATTTCAAACATTTGCAGTCGTGTTAAACGCTTCGCCACAGATCAACAGTGACAAATTATGCATGTGCATCTGAGATGTGTTAATTTCAGCCTCAAGATGATGGGAAATTTGTTCCAAGCGCTTGAGCAGCTTCTCAAACACTCTTGAGGTGTTTGAGCACCTGAATACAGTGAATTATGTCGTTCCAAAGATGTATGACTGACTTTATTCTGTGGAACACAAAAGGAGACGTTTCGAAGAATGTTATTGTGACCATATAGCACATTTTGACCACAATGCATCATCACATTAGATAGGACAGGGAAATAGGGAGTTCATTACAGGCTCCATTAATGGTAAACATCTGGGAAAAATGCAATTCCATTGGTCTCTATTGCTCTCTCTACCTATCAATAAATGAATAAAAAGTACCTTTTTTTTTTTTTTTGAGATAAATGTAATCTGTTAGTTAATTTTCATTATATAATAAATAAATGATGATAATAATAATAATAACTTTATTAAACAGCAAGAAAATGTACAAATACTTTTTATTTTTGTGTATTAATGTTAATAAATAAAATGTATAATCTAACTTTAAAAAAATGATCTTAAAATAAAATGTTTAAATGTTTTTAAGTATTTCAATGTTAATAAAATGCATGCTCTGTAATATAACTTAATTAAATACTGTAGTAATAATAATAATAAAAATAATAATGAGTAAAATAGCCATTACATTGCCAAATGAGATTTAAATTAATGTAATAAATAACTAATAATGAAATAATTATTTAAAGTAAATAATATATATTTAATATTTTAAATTAATAAATTAATATTGACAAATATTTAACTACATGTGGTCATGAACAACCAGTCATCGATCGTTAGCTCAAAAAATAAAAACAAATCTGATAATTATTCTTAACTGTATAACAATAATACTGTCAATATGATAAATTGGTGCAATTGAAGTTCATATGACTGGTGTGCTGTTTTCCATAGCATCTGAAGTCATACGATGCTGTGTTCTTTTCATTAGTCATGTGACTTATGTCATGCAGTACTACGTCAAAACTGATGCTTGAAGACTTGAAACATGGTGCATGTTTCACACTTTCTCTCTGCATTTTTGACTAAAGAAAAGGTTTGGGACACATGAGTACCATGAATAAAAAAGGAGGGTGGGGGGTGTATTCTTTTGAGGCGAGCTCTTCCTTTTAATGTGGAAAAAAGAATGCAGTTAATTTCACCTCAAAGCATTATGGGACAATCTATGAGGAAAAAGGACAGAGACTAGTGACTGTTTAATCACAAGGTCTTCGTTTTCTCTTAATGGTTTGTAGTTGCACGGGGCAGCGAGCAATTAAATCCTAGACTGAGGCTAATCAAGGTCTTGGGCTGTGGAAACCTCCGGTGAATTCATACGGCGCTCTCCTTAATCCAACTTTGTTTCGCTCGATGGACGGCAAAAGAATTCGGACGTTGACGGAGACTGGAGATAGTGTTAGCAATAGAAGCCGTAACTCACAGACAAGAGCGGAGGCGGGACAGCTGAATCCGTCCGGTCTCAGGGGTCATTATCCACAGCATGGCACCGTTCAGCATCCCGGGATATCTGATGGGGTTTTAGAGAATGGAGCGAAGTGGCAGCGGAGCGTGAGAGCCTCAGATAAGCTGGCGACACATGCTTTGGGTGGCTGATGGTAATTACTAGACATTTTATCAGGCTGCCTGCCGCCTGCAGATTAAAATGGACCTGATGGACAAATGTGCCACATAAGGGTCATAAGCTGGCGACACATGCTTTGGGTGGCTGAATTTTATGTGATGGAAGAATTTTAGATGTGGTTGTTATATTGTTGTTTTGAGTGTGTATGATTTTAGCTTGGGTTGTTAAACGGGGTGTGATGTGCACCCTTTGAAATTAAAATGCACAAATGTCCCTCAAAGACAGCAGTGAGATTAAATAGAGACTTTTTTTACTTTAAAACAAACAAACAAAACCTCACAGGTGGTTGCTCTGCAGTTGCTAGGGTGCTCAAGTAATAGTTTGTTTGTGGTTTCGCAGTCTCAATCTGGCAGCAGCGTGACCTTGTAGGCGAAAAAAGTCTCAGATCAGATCTCTACAGTCTCAAATGTTTCCCACAAGCAGCAGTGAGATTAAACTGAGACTAAATAAAGCTTTATTAAAGGTATTTAATCCGTCCCTCGGGTCATTTTGACCCGAAAAAGATTTCAAAAAAAATTCAAAAAATCGTGTGTTGATTTCTTTACTTTTCCCGAAAAAGATTTTCAAAAAAATTCTAAAAATCGTGTGGGATTCAAGGAATTTAAATGGGTGCAATAAAAAAAGTAACAAAAGTGTAATTTTGACCTGCATAGGAATGAATGGAATTTACAAGAAAAGTGCATTTTATTACATTTGATTTTTTTTATATACAAAATCTGAGACAATCCAGTAAGGTTATAGGAAACAGATATTGTTTTTGACTACAGAATTTAAATAGTGCAGAAAACACTCACTCTCTCTCTCTCTCACACACACACACACACAGCACACACACTCCTATGAAAACACATTATAACATATTTGATGTTTCTGCTGGGAAATGACTGTCATTTTGCAATATTTTTTTTACTTAAAACTGTTAAATTTGAGTGATGTGGTGGAGACCAATCAGTTTATATAATTTTTCACATTATAACATATTTGATGTTTCTGCTGGGATATGACTGTCATTTTGCAATATGATTTTTAAATATATATATTATATATGTTTTTTTTTTTTTTTTTATTTTATTTATTTTTGTTTGTTTTTGTTATAATTTATTGATTTTTTTATGTCTCAATATATAATTGAATGTTATCAACCAGTTTGAAGCCTTAATATGCCCAAAATTGAAAGGTTTCACATGTAGATCTCCACAGGATTCTATAGGCCCCTCTAGTGCCAGTAACCATAAAATGCAATTTTATGACCCCTTTTTTTTTTTTTTTTTCACCAGATCGTGTCAGAAAGACTCAGTGACCCCACTCAGAGACCATCTGAAAAAACTGTAATACATATTCCAGACCAATAGTTGGCGATGTCACTTTGTAAAGAGTCACTATGCACTTACGGACACACGCACTTTTCAAGTCCGAACTCACACATGCCTATAGACGGAATACGTAATACCCAAGCACGACATCACCTATTTTTCACAAATTTGCTTAGTTTACACAGAGACGATAACAGAATAACTTTCGCACATTAAATTTGCACTTTGAAACCTGTTTTCAAAAGTTTGCATTTTCAGGCCACCAAAACGTAGCAGTCATGTAAATGAAAGCCAAAACGCATAAAAGGTTGAAAATTGTGTCTATAAACACACCCTATATCTGAGTAATCCTATCAGAAAGATCTCAAATGAAGTCTCAACAAATAGAGACTTTATTAAAAGTTCTCTTCTTTTTAAAGAATAAAAAAAGTCTCATAGGTAGTTGTATCTAGTTTATAGAGTGCTCTAGGCGGATGCTATGCAGTTACTAGAGTGTTCTGAATAGTTTCTATGCAGATATAATGGAGTGCAGGGTAGTTGCTAAGGTGTTCTAATTGCTAGTTTACTGTTAAAGGTTTGATTGTGACGTGTCCTCTTAAAGAGCTCGACATGAGCTCCAACATTTCTTAAACAAACCTACCTGTTACATAAACATACTGTATGCTAAAAACAGAAATATCAAGAGAAACATCAAAGACAAAGTTCTTACTTGGTAACAAAACTTTGAGTTTCCTGAGGGATGAACAAAAAAAGATCTGAGCAATAAAAGTTTCTTGTGGGCCTCTAGAGGAAAACGCATGCATGTTTGGAAAACGTCAGGGAATATTAGAAATCATCTAACCTAACAAGTGCGTCATGAGGCAAATGAGCCACCGTTCAGTTCAGACGCTCTACATTCATCGCCCCGCTGAGCTGTAAGAACTAGACAACACTCTCGAGCTCATTTCCCGTGATGTTATTGTCATCGACTGCTGTGTTTCTCAGAGCACATTGATCGGGTAAGCTGGACACCGTTATGTTTTCTAGAAGGTAATACGCTTTCAAGATTGTAGGGAGGTGTTAGCGCTGACAAGACCATTAGATTGGCCTGCCTCATGGCCTTAATCAGATCTGCTGTAATGTCAACCAATGTTCCTGTCCGTGTCTTGCCGTTTGCGAATAAATTAGTTTATTTTGCTGTAGTGCCTTAGTAGTTATGGTTTGTCAAGCCATCAACGCTCCGTCACCAGCCCGTCTGACAATGAGGATGGAAAATCTCTGCGATTAGAACCATATTTCACACAGCCAAGGTAATGCCTCGCCGTCCCTCTCCCATGTATAATTACAGCTACACGTTCCACTTCCTTATTTGCGAAGCTGCATAATGAGCAAATTTCCAATCGTTTCCTGAGCAGAAGATAAAAGCTGCCTCTGCGTCTCACACTTTCCTTTTTTAACTCTCATTAGGATGAGTTGAGCTTAGCAGAGCAATGAAGTCAAATGTCCACCAGCGCTTCGTGATAATACCAATAAAAACTACCGAACAAGACGTTTGATTCATAATTTTAGTTTTCACTTTAGCTGCCTTAAAACCATGATTATAAAACAGCTGGAAAATTGCGATAAAAATATATATGTATAAATAACTATGACATTTATTGGAAGCATGTTCATGCTACAGAGTTACCAGTTAAATAAACACTCTTGAAATTCAAATCATTTTAATTCCACTTCCTTGTATTTCAGTTCTATGCTGCAAGCTGTTTACTATCTCTATCTAAACTTAATTCAATTTCAGAGAGTTTAGTTTGTAGAGAATTGAAATAAAAAAAAAAAAATGCATTCTCAGTTTAACTGTGAATGGCACACAACCCTGGTTGCTAGGGTGTTCTGGTTGGTTGCTAAGCAGTTTCTATGGCGTTCTGGGTGGTAGTTATGCAGTTGCTAGAAGTTCAGGGTGAACTCTATACCGTTACCAAGGCATTTTAGGTAGTTGCTATACAGTTGCTATGCAGTTACTAAGGCGTTTTAGGTGGTTGCTATGCAGTTAACTTAGGTGTTCTGGCTGTTCACTGAGTTGCTATACAGTTGCTTTAGGTGGTTGCTATAAAATTGCTAGGGTGTTCAGGGTAGGGTAATTTCTACACAGTGGATATGGAGTTCTGAGTAGTTTGCAGAAGATGTTCTTGGTGGTTGCTAGGCTGTTATTTAGAAATTGCACAGCAACCGCCCAGAAAATTGGTTGGTTGCTATACAGTTGCTAGGGTGTTGTTGCACAGTTGCTAGGAGTTCTGGTTTAATTATATGCAGTTACTACAGCATTTTAGGTGGTTGCTATACAGTTGCTATGCAGTTACTATGATGTTCTTGGCGGTTGCTATGCATTTGGTTGATAGAGATGTTACTAAGATGTTCTGGGTGGTCATTATGTACAGTAGTTGCTAGGCAGTTTCTATAAAGTTCTGGGTGGTTTCCATGCCGTTACTAAGACATTCTCAGTTGTTGGCATGCACTTATTAAGGTGTTCTTGGTTGTCTCTGTGAAGTTACTAAGATGTTTGAGGTGACTGCCATGCAGTTACTAAGTTCTTATGAGTGGTTGCTATGCAGTTACTAAGGTGCTCTAGGTGGTTGCTATACAGTTACTAAGTTCTTCTGAGTGGTTGCTATGCAGTTGCTAGGGTGTTCTGTGTCAAGAGAGTCAGGACGAGTTCCTCACTGCCGTTTAACACTCAGGTGTTTGATCAGATTATGGTGAACAACAGTACAAGTGCTGACTGACTTACACAGATCTAATGACTGATGCTAATCAGATGAACTGATGGCATCCCACAGACGCTGAAGTGCAGCACTGCACACTGTGTGTGTGTGTGTCGAGAGCCACTCTAAACCCGTGTTGGCGTGTGTACTGGAGTGTTTACTGCACTGTGATCTTCCGCCTGTTGAAGTGAATCAGGTAAGAGCAGCATCCATCAGCCGCAGCACCGCTGTTCCCAGAGTGCCGCGAGGCGTGATCGCAGGAAAGCTGCGCATAAACACCATGGCTCACACACACACACCTACACCTTTGATCAAGTTTGGCCAATTTTTCAGCTTTGTTTCCCCACTCGTTTCCCTCTGCTGTTGTTGTTATTGTTATTTATTGTGATGATTATGGGCTGTGCCACTGGCCATCTCGCTCTCCTCGCTGTCATCTGTACATGTTAGGAAACTTAGCCTGTTTTTAATGAGCTTAGCGCTGACCTGCTAGCACTTCTCTCCCCTTCATCCTCCTCTCTTGCTTTCTTTTCACTCCCTCACTATCTGGAAGAGGATGAGTCAGCAAAGGGCAAACGAACAGAGTAAGCTGAACATGATGAGATGTTTGTTCTGCTATTGATTGACACTATTGTTATTTTAAAGAAGGAATGAGAGAAAAATAAAGAAAGGAACTAACAAAAGATGAAAATAATGTGTGACAGTAGAGATAAAAGTAATAGAGAAGAGGGAACAAAAGAAAGTAGATTAAATGAACAAATAACCGAAAAAGGAAAGTGAATAAAAAGTAAGTGCAAAAGAAACAACAAAAAACTGATTCAGAAACAATTTAACAAACAAGAAAAAGGAAAGAAAAAGAAAATTAACAGGAATGAAAGGAGCAAAGTAAAACAAAAAGATGAAAGAACTAATTAAAACAAAAGAACAAATAAAAAGGACTAAGAAAAAGACAAAAGTGAATTTAAATAAAAAAGAACAAAAGATCAAAATAAAAAGAACTTTTTGTTGTTTGAAATCAAAAATAGATGACCAATCAGAAGAAAGAAAGAAAGAAAGAACAAAATGACAGACCAAAAAGATTAAAAGAACAAATGAAAGGATGAATGAAGAAAGAATGAATGAAAGTAACAATTCTGAATGAATTCAGAAGCACAAGTGAAAGTAACAGAGAATAAAACAAAAAAACACATTTTTAACTTGAAGCGTCTTCAAAATGCAGCAATCGAGGCACAAGAAGCTTAAAAGTAGTCAAGCTTCAAATCCATCGGTTTGATGCACGTATTTAGAGCAGCATCTGACGATCCACTCAGGTGTGTGTGTGTGTGTTGACAGATGTCTCCAGCTCTGTTTCTCTCACACACTCGCTCACTGCTGCAGCTAACGCTGTTATGAATGCTGATGAATGAACTCATCTGTCTTCAGAATGACAGCTGGGGCGACGGTGCAATTAGCGTTATTAGCCACCCTGGCCTTTCCTGCCTACAGGACTTCAGTCTGAACCACCGGAGACATACTTTCCTTATCACAATACATTAAGAAACGTTTTATTTCATATTTCATACTTCGTCACAGGACTTCAGTTTACATTACTTTTTTAATATTTTTTTATTTGTTATTTATTATTTCGTCAAAAATTATTTTTTGTTTATGTATTTTTAGTTTATGTTATTATAGTGTTATTTTAGGTTTTAAAAACTATATACAGATAACATAGAATTTTAAAAATCTATGAAGGAGCGTACCTTGTGCTTGCGGCCTTCGTCCACAGTGAAAGCCGATTCAGCAATCCACAGTGCAAAGTTGATGTATTCCCTCAGTGACCAGCACGGATCAGCTCCAGGCATGACAAAACAAATATCATCCTCTTTTGGAAGGCCAAACAAAGTAGTTTCGCTTTCACAGTGAAACACACAGTGTCTATACGACATGGCGGCAGCGGCAACAACAAAACTACAACGAGAATTAAAGGTACGCCTTCTGTCTTTGCGTGAACATCTGGGCGACGTTATGCAAATCTTCCCACATACTGACGTAGAGATGTGGGGGTGTGTTAGAACGAGCCGTTTCAGGGGGGCGGGACGTGTGTTAACTTTTATAAAGAATATCTCTTTGGATTTGAGACTTTAGTCTTCACAACTTCACAGATCTTCTTTATTCACCAAGAGCTTGTCACACTCCAAAGAAAAAGAAAATTTTTTTTTCTGTGATCCACAGTGCAAAGTTGATGTATTCCCTCAGCAACCAGCTGAACTCAGTCACCGACTCAACTGTATGGAAAAGAGCAGCGTGAACAGTAGTCAACATATATTCTTTTGAACTGTACGAATGAAAAAGGAACAACGTGTACGTGAACTCCACATCCGTGTTTGACCCTCTGGTCCTCAGTCTGTCTTTCAGGTTCTTTATGAATGACTAGTCTGGGTTAGATGGACTATGTCGGGGTCAGCATCCAGTTATCGCATTAACACAGCTGCGCACACCGTCCCGCTAAGACTTCATTAAAAACCGGCCTCGCCGCACAGGTGTGTGTGTGAGAGAGAGTGTGTGTGAGCACTCTTTCCAGGTGTGATAAGGAAAGGCTGAAGGAGTTGAGAATTACGGAGCATCTGGACTGTTCATCCCTTCTTCCCAGTCATACATAAAGATTCCCTCTCTCTGGCTGAAAGCGGCAGATCATCAGAGGAGCGGGAAGAACAGGTTACAGCCGCTGCACCGCTCTGAAATATGTCCATCTGCCACCATCAAATGAAATTAAAAATCTCAGTCGTGTGTGTGTGTGTGTGTGTGTGTGTGTGTGTGTGTGTGCGTGTCCCTCACTCTAGCAGCTCGAGCAAGAGAGATACACCATGAAATACTGTATGCGTATGGGTTCTGCATGAAACTGTTTAACTGATAACAATTATAGTATTATTAATAATTAGCATGTTTGTGTAAATACCATTGTAATATTATAGAATAATGTTTACAATTACAATTACAATACGATATTTGTAATAAATACCAATATTCTAGACAAATATATAATAGACCAATAATAATAATCTATTTAAATAATACAAGAAACACTTCAGAGGTAAAGCAAACGATTACGTTATAATTGAACATTTTGAAAGATTTGTAATGTGTGCTGATGTTAAATATATAAATAATGTGCAGATTATTTTTCCAAAATACATTAAATATGAATGAAATTTAAATATCCTTCTATTAATTATTAAAATGTTAAAAGCAACAAATGTTTATCAATATCTAAAAATCTGAAATTTAATTTTCCATTAAGAAAATATTAAAGGTTTTTAAAAATTTCCTATTTTTAGTTCATTAGTCTGATGTCCAGTTATATTGTATTTTAAGATGGATTTTAGACAGTGAAATCTACATTTTCTACCTGATCAGAAGAGAAACTCTTTTCATTAATTTTCAAAGACTGTAAAGAGACTGAAGGGAATAAAGCAGATGATTATGACGAAAGGAGAAAGTTCTCTCAAGACACTTGACACGATCTTCAAAGTTTCCCGCACGAGGCAGCGCTCATCCATGTCAAACCACGTTAAGTGGAAAATTAAGTGGCTGGTTTTTCATCACATTTCATCAGCCATCTGGTTAAAAATATACATGACCCGAGCGGGAGATTTTCAACTGGTCGCTATGAATTAGATTTTGACAGATGTGAAGTCAAAACTTTTCAGTTTCAGTATCAGATGGCAGTTCATTCAGATCTGTAAAGTGCCAGTGTTTGTTAAATCAAACATCTCTTCTACAAGCGCTCATTATCTGTTTGATCAGTTCACTATGAACACCAGTACTAGTGATGCTCCACTTAAACGCTGCTGACTCATCCTGCCTGTTTCATACACTTTAGTTCAACCACAAACTAAAACACTCAGCAACACCCTAGCAACCTCATAACAATGCCCTAGCAACCACCAGAACACTACAGCAAACACATAGCAACAAAACACCCAGAATACCTCTGTATCTACAATATTAATGCCACGGCAACCATCCTGAACACCCTAGCAACTGCAAAGCAAAAATAGAAATGTAAAAAAGCTGAAAAACCGAGAACACTCAATTAGTAAATAACAGCATTAAACTTATATGTAATTTATAATATACTATTAAAATTAAAACATTATATAATATTAGTCAATTTTATGGAATTTTGTCTATATGCAGTATAGTTATTAGTACAGCATTAATAATAATAATAATAATAATAATAATAATAATAATAATAATAATAATAATAAAAACCTTATAATAATAATAACCTTCATATTATTATTTATAATAATTATAATTATAATAATAATAATGTTTTAATTGTTATATTATATTAAATATAATAGCTCATTTTTTAATCTGTAATAGTTATTATTTTACAAGTTTATGTATTATTTTTATAATTATGATTAAATATTTAATGGTATTTATAATATAATTGTTATATTAGTATATTACATTATACATCAGTTATATTTGTATGGTATTTAAAAATATATTAATTATTATTATTTAATTATATAAATATAATAATTAAATGTTTTATTTATATAATAGTTACAAGTTTATGTAATACTACTAATAATAATAATTATTTTAATATATTAGTGCATTTTATGATATTTATAATAGGTATAATAGTTATATTAGTATATTACATGTCACATAAGTTATAATCATACAACAACAACAACAACAACAATAATAATAATAATAATAATAATAATAATAATAATGCTTCATTAGATTATATTAAATCTAATAGTTCATTTAGTTTTTTTAATAAATACAGTTATTATAAGTTTAGGTATTATTATTAATGATAATAATAATAATAATAAATATATTTTTGTATATTAGTACTTTATGACATTTAGAATAGATATAATAGTTATAATAAAACATGACATTTTTTTTTAGTTGTATTCAGTGTATTTGTTGTATTAATAGTATTTATTATTATTATTATTATAATAATTATGATAATAATAATAATAAATATTAAATCTAATAGTTCATTTAATTTTTACTTTATATAATACAGTTATTATAAGTTTATGCATTCTTATGATTATTAATAATAATAAATTATTTTAATATGTTAGTACATCAGTTATTATAAGTTTATGCATTCTTATGATTATTAATAATAATAAATTATTTTAATATGTTAGTACATTTTATTTATTCAATATTAAATTATACACTGATATTGACTAAATTTACTATTTAATTATAATATATAATATATAATATAATATAATATAATATAATATAATATAATATAAATATATAGTTTTATCTTTCATAAATGTACTAGAAAATTATTTTAATATGTTAGTACATTTTATTTATTTAACAGTGTATTTAGTGCAACAGAGAATGTGTGAAGCGTCAGGTGGAGTCCCTGGATCGTTCAGGTCAGCTAGACGATGGCGGATCACAGTTTGTTTTTTCCTGTTTTCTGGAGATGTGAGATGAGCGTTCTGTCAGATCTGTGAAGTTGATGGAGGGAAGTGTTGAGAAATAGAGTAAGAAAGAGATTGCATCCATTTTTCTCCCCCAGTCTTGATGGATGAATGGAGTGCGAGAGACACTGAGGACAGCAGAAGACAAACTGAAAGAGAAAACATCCCGTCGTCCACAGCCGCTCTTCCTGCTCACTTCCATTTGTTTAGGCCACATTGTGTTTCTCTGGCCCTCGTCCATCTCATCACGTTCCCTCCTCACCGCTCCAGAGTAATTGGAGATAAAGCTGGCCAGAAGCATAAATGTCGAGGATAGAGAGTTCTGCCACGTCACTCGTCAAAAGTGTCCATCACGTCTGGCCCAGGATTCACAGTGGCTCTGTCTGAAGGCTCTCGAGAACAGAAACATACCTCTTGTTTTCAGCCCTGAGCTGTGAAAGAAGCTAATTAAAATACTTCTTCACTCATTAGTGCGCACCTCCTCTTCTCCTTAACGACCCTCTTAAAGTCCTCCAGGCATCACATCACTGAGGATTCGAGCCGTTTGAGCACAAACCCGTGCTGGGAAGTACTCAGAGTCTCTTATTTACCAAGCTACAAGCTACTCATAAATTAAAGCAGTTAACCTCTGTCCATAAAAGGGAAGACCTGTATAACTACAGTAATGTGCAGTCCCCATTACATACACAAAATCCTGATTTCAAATGCTCCTCAAGACCTTAAAATAGTCCAGCATATTGAACGAACTGCACTTCAGCCCCCCACGGTCTTGTTTTCATCTCCTCAAATTAAATATACCATCTACTTCCACTCGGGTCGCTGAAGACTTTCTTGTTGGCATTGGATAACGCGAGGCACAGATGACAATATAAGTATGCAATATGAGAGATGAAGCTTCTGTCTAGACCTCTATTCCCGCACGGAGCGTCATCCCTGCACATTCCTCAATGCTTAAAAAGCAATAAGCCACGGCCACAATCCTTCAGACGAGAGTAATTGTACAGGGATCCAATGGCGAGCACATAAGTGAGAGCTGAGGATGGGTAAAAATAGCTGGAAGCTGGAAATGAAGATGTATCTGTAGCGGGTAAAGAAGCCGCTGCCGCGTGTAATCCGCTTGTTTTGAGAATATGAGGTTATTGAACAGAGCTTTGACTTCTCGGGGCTTTGAACGAGGACTTGGGTATTGCTCTTGTTGGGAAATGAAAAAGGACCTTGCAAGGTTTTAGATGAGCTCTTAAATGGATAGCTGTGCTCCGGGATATCAGACGCAGAATACAGAGCGATTGTTCGTGGGCAAACCAAATCCAAATACACTACGGGCCAAATGTCGGAATAACAATTTTTTTTTTTCCTTGATGTTTTTAAAGAAGTCTCTTATGCTCACCGTGTCTGCCTTAACTTGATCAAAAAATACTATCAAATGAAGAAATATTGTTACAATTTAAAATAACTGTTTTATAATTGTATATATTTTAAAGTGTAATTTATTCCTGTGATGGAAATCTGAACTTTCAGCATCATTACTCCAGTCTTCAGTGTGACATGATCCTTCAGAAATCATTCTAATATGCTGATTTGATGCTCAAGAAACATTTCTGATTATTGTCAATTTTAAAAAATTGTGTTGCTTCATATTTTTGCGGAAACTGTTTTTTTTTTCAGAATTTTTTGATGAATTTAAAGCTCAAAGGAACAGCATTTATTTGAAATAGAAAAAAAATACTGCTATTGGTTAATTTTTTTTTTTTATTTGTTTTTTTTTGTTGAGTTTGTTCATTTATTTGTTTGTTTGTGTATTTGTTTGTTTCACATTGATAAAAATGTTTCTTATTAGAAACATTTCTGATGATCATGTGACACTAAAGACTGGAGCAAAATATTACAATAGAAATGGCTAATATAATAATAGTAATATTTTATTCTAAATTGTAATATTTTCCAGTAATAAAACATTCATTCATTCATTCATGTTTCAATATTGATAAAAAATGTTTCTTGGGCAGCAAATCCTCATATTAGAATAATTTCTGGAGGATCATGCGACACTGAAGGCTGGACGAAATACAAAATTGTAATATAAAAGTAATATTTTATTTAAAATTGTATTTGTACTGTTTTAACTGTATTTATCAAATAAATGCAGCCTTGGTGAGCATAAACTTATCTTAAAAACATTGAAAATATGAATTATTGATGCTACATATTTAAAGAAATGTGTTCATTTATTTATTTTACATTTTTTTCTTCCTCCCACTTGAATATAAGGTGCGTGCAATGTGCATTTAGTTTTATATTTCGTTTAGTGGAAGGATTTAAATTAAGAACATTTTTATATAATGTTTTTTTAATTTGAATTTAGTTTGAAATAATCTTAGAATCAAAGATTATTTCCTCTAATATCCGGTTTCATGCCACTTTTCCAGAAGTAAAATGTGACTCACTCTTTTGTACATCTTTTAGTTTCACCTCAGCTCGTCTTGGATCCAGTCCATAATTTCTGGATTTCTATGTGTAGAAATGTAGTTTGATTTGCGGGTGAGATGGGCCGGATGTCAGTTCGGACACAATTACCCGAGCTGACCATAATTACAGGCGTTCAGGCAGTGATGAGAGTCTAAGACGCACCGTGTCTCGAAGGATCAAATGAAAATAAACAGTTTAGACATGAACGTGTGATTTCAGGGCACTGACGATGTGCGTTTTCTTCTCGCTTTCCTTGCAGGTCTGTGTGTTTTTTGTTGTTCTGTTTTCTCAGTTTCGTACACAAATACACTAAAACCAAACATACTGTCATAATGAACAGCATTAGGGCGCTTTAAGATCCCGGTCTGTGAACTTTGACCTCTCTAAAAGGGATTTTGACGTCACTTCAGGCTGAACAAGCAATTCTACGTTTTAACACTGACAATATTCGGTTCTTGTGTGGTAATCTGGCATTTTGTTGAACCGCGTTACTCTCTATTGGTAAAACTTTTGAGAGGCCTGCAGCAAAGCAGAGCCATTAAACCAGGAACCAACTGCATAAATAACTGTCACAAAAACTAGACTTTTTTTTTTTGTTGTTTTTTAGTACATCAGGTTAATCTGAAATATATGATTTTATTATTATTCAGTTAACATTCATTTTAACTTTAAGTGACTAAAATGAAAACATATGTAAATAAAAACATTGTAGAGATGAGTTACTTTTAAGACTAGTCTTAAGAAGTTTATGGAACCTGTCAGATGTTTATTATCATTAAATAAAACTATAAAAAATTGCTAAATGAAATATAGCTGAAATAAAAGTAAAATAAGCTTCAAATTTTTACCTAAACAAAACTGAGAAAATGTTGACATTAATGTGGTGTCTAAATAAAATAAGTTTAGGTTGAAGCACCAAAATGACTACATGAATATATGTGTAGGTATGTAAGTTGACAAAATAAATAAATAATACTAATTTATGTATAGATAATATCAAAATAACACTGAATCAAATGAAACACCTGCCAATGCTGTATGCATTATGTCTATTTAATATATTTTTAGTCCCTATACCAATTTTTAGCTGCTTTTTTTTAGCATATTTGTTAAATGTGAGTATTCCACATGTGTCACTGAATGAAGTTCTCAGATGATCAGTCCGGCCCGGCTGTGAAATTCATTCCAGAATTCGTGCTTCCCCTTTTTTTCATTTCCCTTTCATGTTTTAATATAATAACTTCCACTATTTCTTTCTCCCGCACCACTTTATTTTTTTTTCTCAATTATTTCCTCACTCTGTTTAATCTTTCTTTTCTTTTCCCCGTGGGATGCTGCGTTTTGACAGGAAGGAGCGAAGGCAAGAAATAGATGATGCAGGGGTGTGCGTGCGGCGGGCTGGTGCAATCTACCGTACTTTAATGTAAAATGCCCACAAGGATTCATCCCAAAGGACACACGCTGGAGCACACACACACACACATATACATATACACAAAAAGGACTACAGGGAAAGATGATGGAAGCAATGACCAAACCCACACAGACCCAACAGACCCTCAGAGAACGGAAATACAGATCCAGACTGCTGATCTAGAACCTTCTGCAGATCACTGACCCACACACTGCAAACAAGCAGACGCTTCAGCATCATCCATCACTGACAAACACACACCACATGTCCAGAGAGACAGAACAGAACAGAATAGAATAGAGCTCAATAATAATGGCTTTTATAAAAGTCTAAGACATTTATGCATCCAGTCACAGGCTTATCATTAACTAAAACTATTAAAATCATTAGAGAAATGAAATGAAGATAAAATAAAAAATATCTATATTTTAAAAAATATTAAACATTCAATTTAAACAAAAATAGTTGCCATTACTTTGGCATTGACATAAGTTTAGAAGAATAGAATAGAGGTCAATATTAATTTTATAGACGGAGGTCAAAGAGAAAGCATTTTAGATTGTTTTTAATTTTTTTTATAAAAAATAAATAAATAAATAAATAAAACAAACAAAACAAAAAGTAATATTTGGCATAGCTGCAGTTTATATTTATATATTTCATATTTGATGTTAAATATAGATTTACATATTTTTATTCACAATTTTAAATTAATACTCTTTATATATTTAATAATAATTTTTATTTATATTTTTAAATTTTTTTTTTAATATTTTTATATTTTTCTAAATCTGGGATTGTTCTTGGAAATCTTGGAAATGTTATATGTAATATATACATATAAATTATAAAAATATATAAAATATATGTTTTATAGCACATAAATGCTGTCTTAGTGGCAAACTGATATTAAATAAGTTGATTTTTTCAACAATGAATGCTTTTATAATGCACAAATGTCATTTAACAAAAAAACAAAAAAATACAATTATATAAAATTAAAAAAAAATATATATGTAAAAATCCCATAATACAAAAATAACTAATTACAATCATTTACCTTTATTTACCGTTTTTTGTATTATTCCTTTGTTTGTTAGTTTTTTAGTGCTATTGCTATTTTTATGATTAATTATAATGGTGACATATTTACAAGTAATGCAAGTATGAATTGATGATGGTATTTCCTTCAGTTATTTAAATACAACTCACTGTGCAGCAGCAAATATATATATATATAACTGATGAATTTTAACAATGCTTAAAATAGCAACTGATTCACAGTGAATTATTGTTCATAGTTTTAATTTATCCTTCATTATGAATATGACCTTCACTCACAGTGAGAACACCACTAACAACACAGTAGTGTTCTCTTAACAAGTGTGCTGAAACCACCGCGCCTTCACTCAGCTGTGGAGTAACGACTGCTGCTAGCAAAGGTCAAGCTGACAACTTTCCTTCCCATGGAGAGTCAAACGGCACAAGGATCACAATTAAACCAAAGAGAAAGAGCGAGTGCTGTGTTCTGTGCATTGTGTCATTCGCACAGGAATTTAGCACTATTGTTCTGCGTCGAGTGTCTATTCTTGCTTTTATCTCTGCGTAAATAACATCTATGACAGACAGAGAGTGATTTTTCACATCTAATCTGCGGTTTCTAAAGCTCCTCCACTAAAGGGAAGAGTCCTGCACATGCTAACGACGTTAACGCACTCTAAAGACGCTCGTAAATCTAGTTTAAAGTGCTGCAGTCAGCGTTTAGCGCTCCCACAGGTTATGCCAACTCTGTCCCAGTTGAATCCACCAAAAAGAGACGGTTTCCTCACCGGTCCGAGCGGGACAGCCTCTCTGTCATATTTCAATATATTAAATATCTGTAAGATCGATGCCAGCGAATAAAAGCGCTTACGGTCAGTGTGTCTCAGCAACATGACACTGCACTTCCAGAGCCATTTGTGGGTCATTAGCGACTGATGTCACTTCCTGAAAGGACTGTGATATCATTCGCCCACGGTCCTGACAGATCAGAGTCACACAGGACATATGAGTTTACACTGAATGAAGACTAACTGAAATAAAATGCTCGGTTTCTGCTGCAGGGGAAACATAATGCCACATACCACCACATAGCAGCCTGACAACCACACAAAACACTCCTAACAAACACCTAGTAACAACAGAGAACACACTGGAAACCACATAGCAGCCTGACAACCACCCACACTACCCTAACAACCACCTAGTAACAACATAGCAGCCTGACACCATTTAAAATACCCTAACAATGACACAGAACACTTGTAACAACCACCAAGTAACAACAGAGAACACCCTAGAAACCATATTGTAGACTGACAACCACCCAAAACACCATAGCAACGACACAGAAAACTCCTAACAACCACCTAGTAACATCAGAATACCCTGGAAACCACATAACAGCCTGGCAACCATCCAGAATACCCTAGTAACCACCAAGAATACCTTGACAACCAGCAAACAACACAGAACACTCCTAACAAACACCTAATAACAACAGAGAACACACTGGAAACCACATAGCAGCCTGACGACCACCCACACTACCCTAACAACCACCTAGTAACAACATAACACCCTAGGAACCACATAGCAGCCTGAAATCATTTAAAATACCCTAACAATGACACAGAACACTTGTAACAACCACCAAGTAACAACAGAGAACACCATAGAAACCATATTGTAGACTGACAACCATCCTAAACACCATAGCAACGACACAGAAAACTCCAAACAACCACCTAGTAACATCAGAATACACTGGAAACCACATAACAGCCTGACAACCATCCAGAATACCCTAGTAACCAACAAGAATAGCTTGACAACCAGCAAACAACACTCCTAACAACCACAGCGAGCACCCTAGAAACTACATACAGTAGCAGCCTGAAAACCACCCAGAATACCCTAACAACCACCAAATAACCACACAAAACTACATAGCAACCACCCAGTACACCCGAGCAACCTCTCAAAATAAAATGTTTAGTAATAAAAAAACATTGTAAAAAGTTAATTTTTATATATAATATAAAAGTTAATATATATATATAATTAAATATATATTAAAATATATTATCACATTTTTAATACAAATCATATTTGTATTATTAAACAAGTATTTTCAAAAATTCTGTGTGGTTAATACAAAGAAGACTAGACACCACCTATTACACACTAGTAGCCACATTTTGGATTAAAAAACTCTATAGAAAACATATAGAAATTTTTTTTAACAGTTTAATATTTACCACATACAGTTTTATAATAATAATAATATTCAAAAGGTTAAATTCAGTGTTTAGTATTTTAACATTTGTAGGTTAGTATATCTTTAATACTTCAACATTTATTTATTTATTCATTAAATTCCATTAAATTACTAGAAATCTGTTGTGAATGAGCAACGCTGACCACCTACATGTTGTCATGAACAAACCTCACGGGCCATATGTTCACAACAAGGTAACAGTTGTCGGTTTGACATACTGAATTGAAGACTGATGCTTGCGAGTCATTTATTGTGTCCATATTCAAACCTAATAAAACAAACACAACCATCTGTTTTGGCCGAGAAACAAACCACCATAAATAAAAACAAAGCTTGAGTAGCAAATCTCTTTGAGGTCCTATAAACACATTCATCCAAATTGAAACTTTTTTTGTCAATTTGGATCTGCACAAATGGCCTTGTTCTTCCACAATCATCATCTAGGCAAGAAAAACACAGACGCTATTATGGCAAAGATGGGGATGTCGCTGAAAAATTACAGCTAAAATAAGAGCCTGAAGTGGTGCGGTCCACCCTCCAGACTAGTGCTCGAGAAGATATAACAACAATCCCATCTACACAAACCCTCAGTGAAGAAAGCGCTATCTCCATGCCCTCATAGGTCACTTCAATTACCGTCAGCAGGGACGAGGAGCTGAACGAGTCGTGATTGTGTTTCTTGAAGACCCTCGGTGATGCCATCATCATCCCGCTCTCATTTTAATGAGCCTTGGTGCTCAGATGATAATGACCAATCTTTTTCAGGGCCATTATGAAGATAATATTGTCGCTGATATCAGGGCACTGAAAGTATGGGACAATAAACATAAAATGCACTCTCTACGGTACCATTGAAATGAAATACACCTTTGTTTACTGTACCCGACTTCTGGTTATGAATTTGATTGTCTCAAAGCAAACATTAAAGAATAGAAAAGTGCAAAAAACACCTTAGCAACCTCCTAGCAGCCTAGCAACCACCTGGTTTTCAGGAACCAGAAAACAACATGCTAAAAAACACTTTGGAAACATCCAGTTTCACACTGGCAAACACCCAGAAGACCCCAGCAACCATATATTAGCATAATATAAAACCCTTATCAACCCCATATCGTACCTGCTAACTTCTAAAAACCACTCAAAACACCTCAGCAACCAATTAGCAGCCTGGCAACCGCTTAGAACATCATAATGCGTAGCAACATGCAAAAAACTAAGAACACCTTAGTAACCCCTCAGAAGCTTGGCAACTGCCGAGAATACACTAGCGACCAAACAGCAAAGTGCTGAAGATACCTTAACAGCCCCCTAACAGCTTGATAACAGCCCTGAACACCCTAGCAACAACATTCTTTGAGTATTTCTTGGTTAAAGCCCCCTTTAGCTTTGATATAGGAAAGTGCTGCCAAATAATACTGAAGATACCATGAATTATAAATTTGTAACTCCATATCAGCCTAGTAACACTCAAGTACTGTAAATCACCTAGCAAAGTACTAAAACCTTAGCAACCCCATATCAGTCTGGTAACCACCCAGAACGTCTTAGCAACCACACAGAAGTGTGCTACAAGGTACTCCAAACTCCATAGCAACCTGGAAACTACTCAAAACATCATAGCTACATGCTAAACACAAAAAACACCCCATACTGGCCCGCTAACACCCTAATAATTGCGTAGTAACTGCTAAAAAAAACACTCAATACACCATAGCAGATACCTTAACAACCCCCTTACAGCTTGATAACAGCCCGGAGTACCCTAGCATTATCATTATTTGAGTATTTTTTGGTTAGGGTATTAACTTGCTTAAAATTGCTGAAACCACCTTAGCAAACCCATAACAGCCTGGCAACAACTCAAAATACCAAAGCAACCACCTAGAAACCTGCATATATACACAGCAATTGCATAATTGTCTGCATACCACACAAAACAGCATAGCAACTACATAGCAACAAGCTCAAAACACCAAGAACACCCCATAACAGCCTGCTAACATGCTAGTAATTGCCAGCAACTTGTAAAAACCACTCAAAACACCACAGCAAATAGCAACAATGTTAAAACACTATGAACACCCCATAACAGCCTGCTAAACAACAATGTTAAAAACACTACAAACAATAGCAGCTTTAAAAACCACTCAAAACACCACAGCAACCAAGTAGCAGCCTGGTAACCACTCTCAGCATCATAGCAATGATGGTATCATGAAAAGTTATTTTGTTGTGGGAGTCCTGAGTTCGAATCCTGGCTTGAGGACGTTTTCCAGTCCCACCCAGTTCGAATCTCGCTCGAGGACCTTTCCCGACCCCGCCCCGTCCTATACTCATAAAGTTAAAAAAAGAAAATGCCAAAAATAAATCTTAAAAAAAAAAAAAAACACCAACAACATCTTAGCAACACCATAGCAGCCTGGGTCAAAACACCCCGGCAACTGGATATCAATGTGTTAAAAAACACTCATATAAATTCACATTGTGGTGGCGATTTTAAACACATATCTATCTTCAGTAAATTTCACTTAAAAGTTCAGTAATTTCACTTAAATGACAATGGCAAAATTACCTATTAATTGTCATTTAAGTGAAATTACTGAACTTAAATATACGAGCTTGATAAAAAATGATCATTCTAGAAGAAAATTTCAGATGGCATTTAGAGGCTTTTGCATCTGAAACTTCTCTATATATATATATATATATATATATATATATATATAATATATATATATATATATATATATATATATATATATATATATATATTAGCCAAGTCTGGCTATCAGTATTGACAATATCAAAATAAGTCTCAATTTTCAAAAATTGTTCTGCCTCCTTTAGAAACGATCAAGAAAATGTGTCTGGACTGGCCAATTGACTGACACATTTAGTGTGATTATGGGTTTGGAAGGATATGAAGCTTTGTACAATTTCCTGAGACACTGAATCCCCATTTCAGTTGAGCATGTCCTCGGCCAACACACTTTCCCTGGAAATAGACGCTTCAGCCACACTGAAGCCATCATTACCCTTCTGTCTGTATAACTCATTTTCTCACACACACTAGTTACCAGTCTGTATTTCACCAGCATCCTCTGGGACGACAGCAATGGCATGTTCACCACATTTTCAGCCGTTTGCTGTTTTTCCTGCTAACGCTTTGTACGTTCACAGGCGATTAGGTGAGTAATTACGCCCCGTGTGCCCCAGTAAAGTCATGTGTGAAATTCAATCCAGTCTCGGCAACATAAATCACACAAGCAGTCTGCAAAACTATCACTCACAACCAAAAAATAAAAAAATTAATTAAACCACCCTGGTTTCCGATTGTAGTACATCAGCTGGAACTACAACACCCATAATGCTTTACTCTAAATTTATACAGTCAGTAGTACTCATTCACTAATTATGGAAGCTAAAAGTGTGAATGCTAATGATATAGTACTATTTTTTGGTTTAATACATTTTTAATTATATCTCCACGTCTTTAAACCAGCAGCCCAAGGCTGTAAGACAGAGTCAGGCCGTCTTCATTTCCTCCAGGAGAAGTCGGCTGTATGGTTTATGAACACAGACTCTCCCATGGTGTTGAGCAGGGCAGAACCCTCTCACATCCACTAGGACTAGCGTGCACTTCAGCAGCCAAGTGAAGTAAATCAGGAATTCTGGGTGACAACGGCCCAGGACCTGGGGATAGAAAAAAACAAAAAAGTTTCCTTGGAACAAAAATGCTCCCCTTCTGAACCTAATATAATGCATAAAAGCAATTAAAATAACTGATTCACAGAGATCCAGAACACCCTAGAAATATGTTAAAATACTTTGAACACATTAAGCCTGGCAACCACCCAAACTATACTAGCAACAACAAGGGACGCCTTAGCGACATGCTAAAAAGTACATTTTATAGCACCCTAGCAACCACAAAAAATACCCAGTCAACCATCCAAAAGAACCTAGCAACAGGACATGCTAAAAAACACAGAAAAGTAAAACCTTCATTACAGCCTAGCAACCACCCCAAAGTCACCCTAGTGACCTCCAAGCAACAACAAGTGACATTCTGGCAATGTTAAAAAAAAAACACTTAGACCACATTAGGAAACGCCCAGAATTACGGTTGCAAAGTGGCAGAAAATTTCTGGAAACATTTCAGAATTTTTGGAAACGTTCCAGGATTTTTTTTGGGAAGCTTTTAGGAAAATATTGCCAGCTTTTCAAACTGAAACAAAAGCCCTCGTCGGCCACAAAAAGCCAGACTAAAATGGGAGGAATGCCATTCGTTTGTGCAAGGCACTTGTGCAGATAAAAGCAGAAAGCCAAGCACCTTCTCACCAGGTCGACATGAAAGGAATAAATGATCAGTCTCGCCGCCCCGTCCGAGAGGTACCAAGGTGGATGAAGGAGGTTAGTCGTGTCGGCCCGAGCTAAATGAGAAACGAAGGACCTCAACCTGGCACCGTCCGCCGCATGCCAATCGCGTCCCAATGCATGAATATCAAAGGCCCGCTTGACGGACAACTAAGACATCAGAGGGGCCTTTGGCAATAATGAGGTCGGCAGAACAAGACTGATAGGCTGAATATTATTGCGGACACATCTCGCGCATGATCAAGTGATGAAGGTCCTCAGCTACTCTCTGATTTAGGAGGGGCAAAGCCGGAGGCTTAACAGGGAGCCAGCGACTCTAATTTATGTACCGCCGCATGTTTTATCTCCTCGCGAGCACTCATCAACTCGAGGGCCGTGAAACTTTCTCTAAATCCCTCTATCCGCATTAAAGAGGGAAGTGGGGTGGAGTGAATATGAACGTCGTAAATACATGCGCCACTTTCGGTCATCTCGTTGCTCTGATTAATTAACACCAGGGCAGCAGAGTCTTTATCTCCACGCCCGTCTGGCCCGTGTGACACAAAAGGACATTGTAAGGCTGGCGATGTGCATGCAGAGAGCCATAGATAGTATCACACTGGGGGGAAAAGGAAGTTGGGTCGGTCTCCGGTTCTTGAAGTCTCGACTGCGTATAATTATCATTCGGAAGTGATAAAAGAACTCATAGGGAGGCAAACTAGCGTGCTAATTCTCACCTCAACATGACATTGACTGCTGCAAAGCTAACTGTATAAATACTGCACACTTATTAGCAAGTGGCAGGTATAAAGTCTAAAGTCTTTTTAGTTTAAATATAGCTTGACCTTTAATCAGGACGCTTGAAGAGTAGACCGGCAATGTACACCATAAAAACCAAAGGATTCAGTCTCCCTGAAGATCTGTCACACTTAATGTGGAATGAACTACAGTTCATTGTGAGGAAACCTACTGCTTTGATTGATTAAAAAGAAAAGCTGGCTGCTAACTGAATGTGCTCGGCGTGGTTCTCACGTCAGGTGCGGAATGAGCACAAAGAGACACTCAATACAAGAGACTAGAGTGCAGATCTGCCGCGATTACACGTCGACCCAGTTTCTCCGGTCTTGTGAATGAAGATTGTCAACATCAAAAGCCTTCAGAACAAACAGAGCCGCCCACGTGGGAAATGGTCAGAGAAGATGTCATGTAATTTTGCAGTAATGATACACTCTGGTTGATGGAAGCTGCACCTTCACGTCTGGGTTCATGGTGTTGGATGGGCTTCAGATACAGTGGTGGAGCTCATTACTAGGAAAAGCAAACCAAAGTGAAGCATGAACCCTCTAAACTCAAGCCATCCCACCATCCACGGGTCCTGCAATAGATGGGACCACCCGAGGTTAGGAAAAACTCTGTGGATATGTTCATAAATAATACCATATTATGTAATATAAATAATAGTATTATGCAACAATAAACTAAAGCAGTAGGATAAAACTGCTTCAATATATATATATATATTTTTTTTACAAATATAGTAAAAATATCAGGCTCATCCAAACATAGTATGCATTAGTGTTCATTTCTTTAACAAAAACTATGACAAAAAATGTTCATTGACAAGCTTTTTTGCCATGACTAAAATGAGATGAAGACTAGACGACAATAAGGTCAATAAATTATAACTATGACCATATCAAAATGCAATTTTGTTGACGAAATAAGACGAGACTAAAATGCATTTAAAATGTATAACTTTAAAAAAAAACTTTTTTTATTGTTGTTATTTTTAGACAAATTGTTACTGCGCACTGCTGTATAGTGAGCTTTCAATGTGTGTGTTTGCCAGATATTTTCATTCACAAAGAAAATGTTGTAATCTACATGCAAAAGAGAAAACGCCCTCCATCACTGATTATTCACAAACACAGTCTGCTCTAATGTCAGTGAAGCTTCAGCAGGTGAAGGTCTAATCCCTGAAGCTGAGGTTTCGATAATATTATATTTAGCCACAAAACAAGAAGCGGAGAGCAACCTAACAGAAACGGCACTGTAAGCAGTGGATTTGCAGAGCGGCCATTAAGTCATTAATTCTTAAAGAGGGATAAGATGATTCCACTAGCCATCCCCGATCAATAATCAAACGTGTCATGATAGATTGGTGCGGGTGGCTCTCGCATTGAAACCGCAATCGACCCCTCACGTGGGCGATCATTAAAGGCAACATTCATTGGAAGTTGTATTGTTTTGTTGTTTTTATAGGAGTTTCTTTGGTTTTCTACCATAGCGCATCTGCCACGAGGAAGAGAGTCATGTGTCCCGCGAGTGCTTCGAGGATGTGCTATCGACTCGGGTATTGGGTGCATGATTCTGGCTGGATCGCTCTTTCGGTTGATATCTTCGGCAGCTGGCTGTGTATTAATGATCCCCCAGTGTGGAGGGCTTTACCCACGTCCCATCACTGCTAGAAACAAGACAGTAATATTCCCACAAACTCATCAGCCAATCATGGGTGTACATCAAAGTCAAAGATATATGGCTGGTTCAGGTGTTTTGGGGTAAATATCACAAGGATATGGCGCCCAACGTGAGGCACGGGTGTTTTCCATCACCACTAATTTGACATTGACGGCTTTTAAATGTCTTTTGCCATTGAGCATTAAAAACATGATTTGGATGTGAGACCGCACAGCTTCTCCGCTTCTGGCCTCACTTTTGATGGTCTTTTATTACGCCGTCAAACTTTTATCGCTGTGTCATTTGGCAGGGCTCGAAGAGACGAACAGAAAAAGGAACACAGAGAATTTTAAAAAAGGACTAGAGGCATCAGAAGTAAATTAGCATGAAAAAAATGACATTTGGGCTGTCACATTATACAAAACTCTGGATTAACTATTTTTTTTTTATTAGGTTAAGGCCAACTTTAACCCAGGTTTGTCAGTTTGAACACTGGTTAATAACATTTAATCATTGTAAAAGAAATATATATTGTGTTACAGTATACTTGTACAATTAACTATTGCAGAAACTTTTTTTGGATTATAAACAAATACAGAAAATTCTTTGTCAGTTTGAACACTGGAGAAAACAGTGTAAATAAATAAATCAGAAAAAAAAAAATAAAGGTTTAAATGATATTGAAAAAAATCCTAATTGAATAAAATAAATGTAAAGAGAAAATTACAATAAATAAAAATTAATCATACAGAAATGGAAATATACAAATCAAAAAAAAAATACAATCAAACAAAATAGAAACCAAACAGCATTAACTCTCAGAAGTACAACCAAACATTACAATGGTTTAATGCTAAGTAATGCTAACCACCATTCAAAGTGAAAAATAGTAAATGTTGCATAAACCTGAATTAAATTTGGCCTTTGTCTGAAGTTAAAAAATACATTAATAATTCCATAACATTAAGCAATCCCACCATAGTAAGACAAAATGTAAACAAGAGGTAGTCTCGTTTCATCTTAGTTGGGATCTCGTTGTGTCCTGCGGCATCTCTACCGCTATAATAATTTGTCTGAATAATTTTTCACCTGGTATAAACAGAAAACAAAACCGCATTCTAATTTCCTTGGGGAGCAACTAAATGAAGTAAGCCCAAACAAACTCCAGGCCGTTTATCACAGGTCAGTTCGCCCTTACTGCACTCAGTCAGGCTGTTTCAGTTGTGCTAATCTCACGTTCCACTTCAGGACTTTTTGCCTTCACCGCATTTACAGTCATAACATGCACAGAAAATTATTAAAACCTCAAACAGCTAAACCCTCAAATCCCTGCGATATCCATCCAACACCAGCAGTGCTTAATTAAAACCTTCCTTATGTACTTCCATGCAACTGAGAGACTTCATATACACATAATAATAATAATAATAATAATAATAATAAAATTAGTACCATAATGAGCCTGAACTGCTAAATAATATATTATATAATATAATAATGTTTTGAATTAAAATATTATATTTTTTTTTTATGCTACACAGACACACACACACACACACACCACACACATATTCACTTTTGATGGTCTTTTATTACGCCGTCAAACTTTTATCGCTGTGTCATTTGGCAGGGCTCGAAGAGACGAACAGAAAAAGGAACACAGAGAATTTTAAAAAAGGACTAGAGGCATCAGAAGTAAATTAGCATGAAAAAAAAAAAAATGACATTTGGGCTGTCACATTATACAAAACTCTGGATTAACTATTTTTTTTTTATTAGGTTAAGGCCAACTTTAACCCAGGTTTGTCAGTTTGAACACTGGTTAATAACGTTTAATCATTGTAAAATAAATATATATTGTGTTACAGTGATTTTACCATGAATTTTAAATGCTTACTTGTACAATTGACTATTGCAGAAACCTTTTTTGGATTATAAACAAATACAGAAAATTCAACAATGTTCGTAATATAAAGAAAACAGTGTAAATAAATAAATAAATAAATAAATAAAGGTTTAAATGATATTGAAAAAAATCCTAATTGAATAAAATAAATGTAAAGATAAATTACAATAAATAAAAATTAATCATACAGAAATGGAAATATACAAATCAATAAAAAAATACAATCAAACAAAATAGAAACCAAACAGCATTAACTCTCAGAAGTACAACCAAACATTACAATGGTTTAATGCTAAGTAATGCTAACCACCATTCAAAGTGAAAAAATAGTAAATGTTGCATAAACCTGAATTAAATTTTTGACCTTTGTCTGAAGTTAAAAAAGACATTAATAATTCCATAACATTAAGCAATCCCACCATAGTAAGACAAAATGTAAACAAGAGGTAGTCTCGTTTTATCTTAGTTGGGATCTCGTTGTGTCCTGCGGCATCTCTACCGCTATAATAATTTGTCTGAATAATTTTTCACCTGGTATAAACAGAAAAACAAAACCACATTCTAATTTCCTTGGGGAGCAACTAAATGAAGTAAGCCCAAACAAACTCCAGGCCGTTTATCACAGGTCAGTTCGCCCTTACTGCACTCAGTCAGGCTGTTTCAGTCGTGCTAATCTCACGTTCCACTTCAGGGACTTTTTGCCTTCACCGCATTTACAGTCATAACATGCACAGAAAATTATTAAAACCTCAAACGGCTAAACCCTCAAATCCCTGCGATATCCATCCAACACCAGCAGCGCTTAATTGCAAACCTTCCTCATGTACTTCCATGCAACTGAGAGACTTTATATACACAATAATAATAATAATATGGGCCGCATTAATAATAATAATAATAATAATTAAATTAGTACCCATAATGAGCCCCTGAACTGCTAAAAATATTATAATTATATAATATAATTAATGTTTGTCCCTTTAAAATATTACGCTTTATTTTTGCTTTTTATGCTACACAGAAGTCCTGCTCAGAACACACACACCCACACACATCAATGAATACACGCAAACAAATGTATATATCAAAAATTCAATTGGTGAAATGATTCAGTCATCATTGTCTCAGATCAAAGATTCTTGGCCTGTTTGACTCAAACTGACATCACTTACGTTGAATTCATTTCAACTGATTGCCGCCTATTCTAATGAAAAAAAAAAAAAGAGCCAATCTATTGACAGAAATGTCTCGTAAATTTGGAAAGTGTTTTGTGCTTACCTTTTTTACAGCACAAGATTTAGTACATTATTAGAACAGTTTTTTAACAAAACACCGAAACGATATGTCATATTTATACGCAGGCCTAGGGAAAGATGAAGATTCTATATATATAATATATAGGCCTATATCATAGATAGATAGATAGATAGATAGAGCACTCTAGATATAGATATTAAACGGTGCGTATGCTCTTCAGAAGCAACACTTAATTGCGCTTTGAAGCTCACAAAATAAGAAGATTTTTATTCCATAAATGTTCTTTTTTACTAATAAAATAAGAAGTTTATCTAGTTATATGTGCTCTGTTGTCTTTTTTGTCGCAATAATCGTCTACAAAAAGATGGCTGACTAGTTTACTGTATATTAATGCCTGTGCAATACAGATTAAACAGCAGCTCATGACATGTGTGTGTGCGCGCGCTGTTTTTTTGCCACCTAATGGGTTAGGTTATAGAGTAACGGCCTGTTATTAAAGTTGGAACCTGAACAGTCCACAATAGATGTTACTCGGCAAGGTTCAAATCACTGCGAGAGTGCAGGGCGGCACAGAGCCGCGCTCTCAATAAAATGACTTTGCTTCTCGTTGGTTTTCTCACCTATCGCAACCGACCCATTCTAATAACAATATGTTTATTTGGCCCTCTATGGAAAGCAGATGATGATGGTCTGACAGGTTTATTTCGGTATGCACTAATCTCAAAAGTGAGAAATCTGTACTGTTGCTGAAAAAAAAAACAAAAAAAAAAAAGTTAAGAATAAACAAATTAATGAAGATGAAGAAGAAACGGGTGGGGGTGGAAAAAAAAATGCAGAAGAAATAAAAATATATATATTTTTTTTTAATAATATACGAAATATATCATATATACAGGTGTTGGTCATATTATTTAGAATATCATCAAAAAGTTGATTTATTTCACCAATTCCACTTAGAAAAAGTGAAACTTTATTACATATTTATATTCAAGAGCATTACAGACAGAAAAATGTTTTAATATTTCAAATGTTTATGTTCTTTTAAATTTTGATGATTATAACTGACAACTTTAAGGAAAATCCCAAAGTCAGTATCTCAGAAAACTGTTAGAGCAATATTACTTAAGACCATTCATTTCAAGAAAGGATTTTTAGAAATCTTGGCCAACAAAAAAGTATGAACATGAAAGTATGAGTTTAATAGAAACTACAGCGAATACAGTATCTTCCTCAGGCTCCTTGCGGGTCACCATGGAGTCGATCAGCGTTTTGTGGCACTGCCTCAGGTGTTACGAGAGCCCAGGTTTCCTCTGATAGTGGCCTTGATACAGCTCTTCTGAATTCTTGGGTCTGGCAGATCGCATCTTCCTGTGTCACAATACCCCACAGAGGGTCGTCAATTTTTCTATGGGGTTAAGGTCAGGTCGCGAGTTTGCTGGCCAATTAGAACAGGGATACCATGGAGTTTTGAAACCAGGTACTGGTAGCTTTGGCACTGTGTGCATGTTCCAAGTCCTGTTGGAAAAATGAAAATCTGATGATCCAGGTTAAAGTTTGTCAGCAGGCAGGAAGCGTGATATGCTAATCTCTGAGAAACTTCCTGGGTTTACATGCTGCGTTGACCTTGGACCTCAGTATTAAAACACAGTGGACCAACACCATTTCAGTTGACATGGCACCCCAAACTAAAAATATATGACTGTGGAAACTTTACAATGGACCTCAATGAAAAACGTGGATTTTGTGCCTCTCCTCTAATTTTTCCAGACTCTGGGACCCTGATTTCATAAAGGAAATCTAAAAATATACTTTCATATACAGCATATAACTATACACAAAACCAATCAGCATATCAGCAGTCCAGTTGGTTTTTGAAGCGAGACGCTTCTGATGCTGTCTGTTGTTCAAGAGTGGCACTTGACACAAGGACTGCGAAAAAAAAAAAAACCCATGTCTTGCAATACGTCAATTTGGTGTAGTGGTTCTTGAAGCACTGACTTTAGCTGCAGTCCAATTCTTTGTTGAATCTCCCCCACATTTTTGAATGGGTTTTGTTTCACAATCCTCTCCAGGGTGTGGTTATCCCTGTTGTTTGTACACTTTTTTTCTACCACATCTTTTCCTTCCCTTATAACTCTCTATTAATGTGCTTGGACACAGAGCTCTGTGAACAGCCAGCCTCTTTTGCAATGGACCTTTTGTTCTTGGCCTCCTTGTATCAAGGTTGTACAAATGGTCGTTTCTTTTGGACAACTGTCAAGTCAGCAGTCTTCCCCATGATTGTGTAGCCTACAGAACTAGACTGAGAGACCATTGCAGGTGTTTTGAGTTAATTAGCTGATTAAAGTGTGGCAACAGGTGTCTTCAATATTGAAACTTTTTACAATATTCTAATTTTCTGAGATACTGAATTTGGGAATTTCCTTAGTTGTCAGTTATAATCATCTAAATTAAAAGAAATAAACATTTGGTTATATACATATGTGTGTAATGGAATGAATATAATAATAAGTTTCACTTTGGAAAAAGATGAATTAGTGACAATTTTTTCGGATGATTATTCTAATTATATGACCAGCACCTGTATGTATGTATGTATCATAACGCAGATAGAAACATATATATATATATGGAGATATATATATATATCATATACATATGACACATAACACACATTTATATATATATATATATATATATATATATATATATATATATATATATATATATATATATATATATACGACCAGCACCTGTATATATACATATATATATATACACACACATTTTGTATCTGTATTTTGTATTTGTAATTTTGGGTAAAAATTCTGTCATGGCCAAATGATGAGTTTGACGAGAATCTTGCTGAGCACATTAGTTGACGTTACTTCAGCTGTGTTTTTGGCCTACGTTCCTGCAGTAAGTGCAACTTTACGTGTCAGTTATGACTACAAGAGTCTGCTCATCATCTCTTGGATTCTCTGTGCTGGAATATAGCCTCTCTGAGAGCAGATATAAAGCATGTCCTGCAGTGAATGTGTCCCACAGGAGGTGTTAGTGCTGCTGATGCAGAGGGATTGTGGCGAGTTCACTTTATCTGTGTTTACAAAAGTGAGACGCCTCAGGAGTGAGTAGAAGTGCCGCAGGAACAGCCTGGATCTGCTCTCTGTGATGTTTTTGGATTGAGATGGAAGATGAAATGGTTTGGTTCAGTTTAATGCAAAACATATAGGGTTGCGAATTCTTGTTGACATTAAAACTTACTTTTGTGGAAAAGTGAGTAATGAACCTTTGTAGAAACACAAGGTACACCTGAGAGTTTATCTTGAAATACAAGTATTGCCAGCAGGGTTTCTGCATCTCCTTAAAGTCTTTAAAAGTCTTCAATTTGGTTTGATCAAATTTAAGGCCATAAAAAGCCTTAAATAGTGTAATAAAAGTCATTTTAACTCTTTCCCTGCCAGCGTTTTGAAAAAAAGTAGACTGATCGTTTCACTTCATAAGAATGCAATATATCGTCAGGACTCATGGGTGTTCGTTTTGTTTTGCCTGATATGCTCTTTTTTTTTCACTCCCAAAGTGACGGTACCCATTGACTTGCATTTTATGAATCACCAAGGACTACAGTTTCAGCTTCTTAATTTTTCTACTGAAGAAATAAAAAAAAGTCACCTACATCTTTGACTACCTGAGGGTGAGTAAATTAACAGCAAATTTAAATTTTTGTTCGAACCATCCCTTTTAAAAGGTCTTTAAAAGTCTTAAATCTGAAGAAAACCTGTGCCAGAGAACACCGATCTGTCATCGATGTGCCCTTGCCTGTCCTCTCAAATGGGCCTCATTTCCGTCTTTATTCCTGTCAGGGCAACACATCATCCGGCCCCATAAATACTGCGCCTCTAAACGGCTGCATGATGTGCATATTTAATCTAAAAATTCACTCTGAGGTCAACATTCACATAACGTCAAATCAACGTATACTCCTCTACTATGGAGGTTCATCTATCACATCTTTGAGTTTAATTAGCCGTGTTCGATATGCAGCTGGATTCTGACTCCTCCAGATGATCCCAACTGATCTGAATGTCACATGCAAATATATTCATGATCTCCAAATGAGTCCATGACACATCTGCATGCGTTTCCCTTATCACTACTGCAGATACAGGTCTCGGAAGGTCAGGACTCCGATTGTTTGATATTCTGTGTGTAAAAACACAGGCGTGTTGGTGAAATGGACTAAATGTGTGTCTTGGCATCATCTCGTCTTGTCTTATATGCAGTCTGGGATTCTTATTCAGAGGTCAGAGTGCAAATCAACAGTCACGGATGACGGAAATCAATGCAGATTGCTTTGAGGCGAGACGAAATTGAGACGTTCACTGCAGATGAGCAACTGGATGTTTTGTTTTGGCCATATTTTTAATAATTTTTGGTATGTTTATGGAGTGTGATTCTACCAGAGTGAGTTTTCTCTGGTCAAAGTTACATTCAGTGTGTGTTTCTTTACCATTTAAATACTTTATATGATTTATATGATTTCTTCCATTACAGTAATGATAATTTAAGGGACAAATGTGCTTAATTATGAAAAAAAAACATAATGGCCTTAAAATATGTTTCACTTTTTTATTAGGTATTTATCGATTACGTTTTTATGTGACTCAGTAATGTCTGTGACTGTTTTTGTCAAATTTACCATTTTAAACATCAAATGCATCCTGTATTTTTTCTGGTTTCGTTGCTAATCAAACCTCTAACCCCGTTTCAGTTTCTTTTGAAGTAATGTGCTTCAGTAACAAATATTCTGGAGCAACAGTGTCACAAAACGTGCTTCTTTGAGGGTTCACCCAGCAGAATCTTTCACCTTTAAAAAAACAGCTCTTTAAAGAACGAGAAGGAATTGACGTGGTTTAAAACCTTTGTAGGGTTTTAAACAAGAGGCGGGATGTTGACTCAACACACAGCCGCAAGCTTCCCTCAATAGACTCGGAGCTTCGTCCTTGGCTGCGGTTGAGTAGTCAGTCCCTCACTGCGAGACGGCCGCCCGCGGCCAACTTCAAACACTCGTTTCCGGCATAAATGCAAATCATGTCACCAGCACCTGCTGTAGAGAGTCAACACTCGTCCTCCGTTCGCAGAGCTCCTGAAAGCAGTGAAAGATCAAATATCCGGCCTAAATTACTGTGAAATCAATGTTAAAAATGCTAATTTACAACTTTAATCAGTTTCACTACTTTCTAGGTGTTCACGAGTTAAAGATATGCATGCAAAGTCTACTAGTTTAATTTGAAATAAACAGTATTTTTAATTATAAAGAAAAAGAAGAAAAAGTTAGTGTTGTTCGGTGCAGGCGTTTGGACAGTTTCCCCCTGCTAATAAAAACTAATGTTTTGCTTCGCTCTACAAACACCATGTGTTCACAACGGAGCACTTCAGGGTTGAGAACACATGAAACAACTTATTAGCCGCTTAGAAATTGCTAATTTAGCCTGAACTGAACAGACTAAACAGGCTATTTACCCTCACAGGCTAATAAACCTAGAAATACTGAGGGGACGGGAGCGATAGCAGAAAGCAGAGCGCTTCAGTCCTGAGTTAGCAGTAGGTCAGCGTTTTTCCTCCTGCCTGGCATATTACACTTTCATTTCTGTCGCCCACAATCACGCAGACGGTAAATAAAGTCATTCACGCGACTCCAGGACCAGAGTCACCGCAAACCGTATCCCCAAATAAAGAGCGGCGGGTATGAAAGCATGCGCTTAAGTGATTTCTGGGGCCTTTACATTTCTGTCCTCACTCTGTGCTCACAAATATCTGTGGAGAGCAGAGATAAGAGCAGAAGAAAGCCGAAGAGACGCAGACGCTCAGCTTCGCGGTGTGAGAGAGTCACAGGCAGAGAAGCAGAGGTTGAATAAAAGACACTTTATCGCTACAAACATTAATTTGATTAGCCAAAAATGTGACTTCAGAGAGGACAAAAGTGTGTGGACTGGAGGAGAAACCAGTTAGAATAAGAAGCATGTTAGCTGTATAACTCTAAATGTTAATAAATGGTTGTTTTGCGACTTTTGTTGCCATAATGCAACATTTTCAATGAAACAATTGAGAAAGTGTATTAACAAGATGTTCCGATTTTATGGTTACCATAAAACAAATAAATTGTATGTTTTAAATTAAATGCTTCAGCTAATTAGCTTCTAGCCTTTGGCCATTTATGTCGTTTATTGAAAGTGTGAAACTCAAAGTTCAGATGTAACGCATCTCATTTATTTAAATTAGTCAAGCAGAAAAGCAATTTTGCCACTAGTGGAGTAGGTGACAGGCATCAGAGACGCGATCACACCGGCACCATTTGTTTAAGGCCACTGTCAGTTGTTTCAGGTCATAAGCACTAGATTGAGTAGCATATCAGGACCAGCATCACATGGAGGGATGGGTGGGCAAAAGATGAACATAGAAGACAATGCTGACACCTTAAATAAGTAAGTATGTAAGTAAATATTTTTATTTTTTTGTAAAATAAAAAAATATATATATAATATATTATATAATAATATAATAATAATAATAATAATAATAAATATATAAAAATATAAAAAACACCTTATGAATTTCCTATAGAGTACTAAAATTATAAACATCTAAAAATAATAATAAATAAATACTTTATGAACTTCCTAAGCAGAATATGTTGAATAAAATAAAATTTACACATTGTGAACCTCCAATGCTCAGTAAGTAAATAGTGTTTATTTTCTGAACTTGCTATGCAAAAAAAGGCAAAATATGTAATAAAAACAAATTATTTTTTTTAAATAAAACCATAATTGTGTAAATTAAGATGTTACTATGCAGAATAATAATAATAACATCATCATCAACAAGAAGTTAAATAAAATAATCATTTTTAACCTCATAAGCAGAATAACTAAATGAAATTAAAAAAAATAACAATTATGAAAATTATGATATTCCTATGCAGAAAAAGCTGTGTACATACACACTTATATATAACTATGAACTTCCTATGCATAAAAAACTACACGTCTATAGTGTTACTGAGTGTAAAATATGGTGAAAAAAAACAATCATGTAAATAAGTCTTGCGCTAACAGGCTTGAAACTAACAATGTTTTGCTACAATTTTCATGTCAACTGTATCTAAAAGTGAAAATACAGTATGATGCAAAAAAGTAGTAAAGTGCATTTAGGTAAATTGGGACACTTATTGCCATACCGATGACCGGGGGGAAAAAAACCCAATAACCCATATTCACTGTTTAGCAAAATTCACAATAAAATCATGCATGTAAATGCATTTGAGGTCAAACTGCTAATGAAGTTGCACTTCAGATGCTGGATCCATAATTGAAATGACTTTAATAACAACAACAAAAACAACAGTAGTTCAAGGGATGCAGGAAAACAGAAAGCACTATTTGCCAGGCTTCCCCGTCCTGCGGGACAAAGCCGATCCCATGTTGTTCATTTCTTCAAAAGGGTTAGGACTCCATGAGCTTAATAACTGCCTCTAGTGTCTGTCTCAAGAGCCAATTAGCCAGCATTTCTTTCTTTGGGTGACATGCAGCTTTTAAGCGGCTGTTTGGTTCGGATAAGTTTTGATATTTCAGTTGCATCATGGCACCGTACATCAGAAAGCACTGTCATTACAGAGCCATCCCTCCGTGGCGCCATGGCAACGAGGTGCTATGGCAACCACGTTCGGGCCCTAATTAGTAGCCTGGTGTCTGTTCGGAGCGGAGCCGCACCAGCGATCCACGAGAGTAAAGCTCCCAGCGGTTTTAACTGCAGGTACATGCAGTAAAGAGCTAATGTGGAGTGCTAGCGGTGGATTTGAGCTCTAACAAAGCTGCAGAGCTGCACTGCCATACTGGAGTTTTCTAGTGAGTTTGCTCTCTGACGAGTTAGCAAGCGTCTCCGTTCTGCTTTATATTTTTGTGCATTTTACGAGTTAGCAAGCGTCTCCGTTCTGCTTTATATTTTTGTGCATTTTTTTGACAGAGAATATATAAGTGGGAAAAGTAAATCATAAATAAAAAGTATGAAAACTAAAAAATGAAATCCAAAAACAAAATAATCCAAAATGAAATTATGTCTAAAATATTGAAACTGCTCTTGTGTAAAAAAGTATAAAACAAAATAATATTACACTAAAATAAAATTTCAAATACTATATCAGCCTGAAAAAAAAAAAGTTATAAAATCTATCAAATAAAGAAAATAAAATACTTATATAATATTTCAAATAAAGAAAATACTTAAAAGTCTAGGCAACTGATAAATATATTTTTATTTTTTTTGGATTTGATGTGTTTTTAGTTGTGGTGAAAAATACTTAAATATTTATACTTAATAGGCTATTTATTTTCAAACTTTTTTTTACATTTTAATATGGACTACATCATGCCCTAGATATTGTTTGAAAGTATTTTGATTCTTTATTGTTCATTCACACTTTACATCAGGGCTTCATTAGTTAACATTAGTTAATTCATTAGTTTACATAAACTGCCAATGAAAAATTATTCTAAACATTCATTCATCTTAGGTATTCCAATATTTAATAACACGTTGTTAAAATCGAAAGTTGTTAGTAACTGTGTTATTTAATGAGCTAACATGAACTAAGACTTGTATTTTTTAACAAAGATTAATAACTTCTGTAGCAAATGTAGCTCTTGCTCATTGTGAATGTTGATGCATTAACTAAGGTTAACTAATGAGATCTTATTATAAAGTGATACCTATTGATCTTTATAATTTTTTTGCAATTTAATCTGTGTAAACCTTTTAACTTTATATATTTTTCTGTATTTATTGTATTTAAATGTTCAGTTATTTTTGTTATAAGAAAAAAAATTATTAAACCTGTTATACTGTATTATGACCACCTTGTATTATGACCACTAAATTTCAATACCGTGATAATACCGTACAGTATTATGACCACTTTTTTGAAACTAAATTTCAATACCGTGATAAAAGCATTAGCAATTAATCGTAACATGTACATTTTATAAAGGCCGTTATGCGTTTCATTTTTGAATGCATTTGCATGCAATTATTATATTCATAAATGTGATATGATACAATGATATCAGGATATAATATTGCATTATTGCATATTGCATTATATATATATATATATATTATATATATATTGCATTTGCTAAAAAACTATAAAATAAATCCTGTTATGTGTTATATATATATATATATATTATATATATATATAATTATATATATTATATTTTTTTTTTTTTTTTTTTGCATTTACATGGATCATATATTAATAAATGTGATATGATACAATGATATCAGGATAAGATAAAATAAAATAACCGCTAATTATAACAACTTAAAAAGTAATATATATAGTATGTTTATAAATTGATATTTTATTTCCACTGCTAATCAAAGTGTTGCATGCAAACTGCAGTTCTACAGCAGTGTGTATAACATGTAGTTCAGTACAAGTCAAGACTAAATCAAATCCTGCCTGATGTCAGTCATATTCTGTCAGCAGCGGTCGTGTGGTTCTGGATGAGCAAGCGCTGTTTCCTCCGACTGAAGTCAGAAATCTCTAGTGGTGGTCTGAGCGCTGCAGGCGGTCCGGGGTCGGGCCACTGGATCAAGGCCTGCGGGACGACGAGGGGGCAATCCATTAGCAGCACTGTGAGCCAGAACTGCCACACCGTATCCAACACAAGCAGCGGCCTGCAGCTGAGAGAAATATGTGAATACTGCCGCGGATGTGAACTTAAACGCTGATTCTTGTCGTACAATGCTCTTCTGAACAGAATCATCCGGCAGTATCATGTAAGCATTTCAAGCAGTGCTTCTGCTGACCAAACCAACACAACATTTCAGCCTTTGCACTCTGTGACATGTTCGAGTTTGAATTCAATACATTTAATTCTGCTCCTTTGGTTTATCATTTCAGAAATGTAATGAAGAGACTGTTGTTCACAGACTTTGAGAGATGCACAATAAAGGTGTTACATGCTAAACGTACAGCCTTGAGACGTCCTTTCACGGCTGCCAAAAACGTTTCTGGCGCAGAGTACTTGAGCAAAGGTTATTCAAACCACCCACCTAGTGCGATGTGTAAAGTTTGCTCTCAGAACAAGAGGAAACGGCTGAAAGACATGAGAGTGTTTTCGACCGGAGGACGGGAAAAAAGAGATGCGAGCCAAACAAACTGAGAGAACAAACTATCACCATCATTAGGAGCAAAGCCAGACTCTTCGCAAATCTGTGCAGACCTGAAAAACTTGAGCTTATATCAATGACTAAAGCATTCAAGCAGTGAAAAAGAACAGAACTAAGAAAAGCGGTAATAAAACACACAAGATTGAGATTACTGGATGAGGTTTTTAAAGTATTAAATAGAAATTAAGATCAATTCGGGGGTAAGATTTTTGGATTTAAAAGAAGTTCATTTGATCAAAAAGCACAGAAAAAAGCAATATTGTGAAATTACAATTTAAAATAAACATTTTATTTGTTAATATATGTTAAAATATAATTTATTAATCCGATCAAAGCTTAATTTTCTGCATTATTACTTTCAGTGTCATATGATCCGTCAGAATTCATTCTAATATGCTCATCTGCTGCTCAAAAAAACATTTATTATTATTATTATTATTATTATTATTATTATTATTATTAATTAAAACATGCATCATATGTTTGTGGAAATCAAAAGTTAAAAATAGAAAGTTTGAAAGAACATTAAATGTCTTTTTTGTCTGTTTTTATCAATTTATTGCACCCTTGCTGAATAAAATGATACATTTCTTTAAAAACTACTGGAAGTACAGTAATATAAATAAGAAACTATAACAATAAGAAATTATGTATTCACACCAAAATTTAAAAAGTATGTTCTAACTAAAAGCATGATTACTTGTAAACAACAGTTTGATTATATTTAAAAGTATGATTTTATATAAATTATGGTTACTAATTAAATGCTTTTTTTTATATCATAAATAAAAGTGTTTGTGTACATATTCGTGCATGTACAAACACATGCATGTATATATTTTAGAAAATGTTATGTTTATATATTAAATATATTTATATATAATATAAATTATGAATATAAATATATACATGTAAATATTTAATATATATATATATATATATATATATAGTGTATGTGTGTGTATTTATATATACATAATAAATACACACAGTACACGCACAAATATTACATAAAAACTTTTATTTTGGATGTGAATGATTAATTGTGATTATTCATTGCCCAGCAGTAATTTAAACATAAATAATCCAGTTTTAATAAAATAATAACTACAATAAAAGAAACAAATACTGAATAACAAATATTAAAGAATAATTTTTACATTTTCTATTTTTATTTTAAAAATATAAGTTATAATTTATCAAAAACTTATCTTCAGTAAATTCCAAGATTATATCCACCATTAAAGAGTCATTTAAAACAACATTCGCAAGATTCCGCTCAAAGCATTACATCACAACAATAAATGTCAAGAGTTGTCCAGACTTCAGAAATCGGCTGATGTGTCACTGTCTGGTCACCAAGAAGACCCACCGACTAATCACTTTTGCACATCGCTAATAGATACGAATGCTGTCCTGACTAATGGATCACACTGGGATAATCATCTTCTCGATTAGAAAACAAACACCTCTGACCACCAGACCAGGATGTGAGTGTCTCATCAGAGGAGACCTGGAGTTTCCTGACAAGTTTTGGGTTTAGATGGCGAGGATTATTACTGTTTATCATGCAAGGGATGTTCTGCGTCGCTCTCTCCCAACTTCCCCCTCTCTCTCTCCCCAAAAGCAATGATGATAAGTTCCTGGCACACACATCAGCTTCCTTATTTGAAGCGCACACTTCCTGTCTCTGAAAAGCCGGGAGAGCGCTTCTGATCTTCTCCAAAGCATTCATAATTGATTCTTTAAGGGATAAGCTGCTCAGGATCATTTCATATTCCCAAAACCTCTGTATTTTCATTGAAAAACCAAGAGTTTCGAGGGCCAGCGGCCAATGAAGTCATTATTTATGGCTTTAAACAGATTCCTTAGATCGAATTTGTCTTTGAATCACCCGGTTTTTGGCGTAATTAAAAATGTCAGAGAGTTGTAAGTAATGCAGGAGGGATCTGGCAACATTTAAAAGGCGAGCGTAGACTGGGTTTATCTCCTTCCCACTGGGGAAAACCCTCTTGGAAAAATCAGTCTGGACCATATGGATCATATCAAGGCCTGACACAGGTCACATGTGGTGATGGCAGATGTACGCTTTATTATGTTTGTTGGTGCGCCAGAAATATGCGAACCATTGGCCTACGAACCACCTCCTACCACAAGCGTGAGGGGCGGCCTGAAGTAAAGATGCCCGCTGGTGTACCACATCTGAAAATAGGTGTAAAGGTGACACTTTTTTTCTTGATTAGCACTATACGGTTACTAAACTAAATGGTGAAAATGGTTCTTTAAGACAGATTGTTTCAAAAATTAGAGGGATTGAAGATGTCAGCTGAAAACAAAAGGCATTTCAGAGGCTGAAATATCTGAATGTAATGCAATAAACTCACTTTATTTTGCTTAATTCCTGAAGGAGCTGGGGTTTTTTTTTACATATTTGAATGAATAATTCAAGGACTGACTCATAATGACAGTCATTTGATTTAATTAGTGTTTTAACAAATCAGCTGAACATAATAAATTACTAATTTATAAAAGACAAGTCACTTGCTCCTGAATGAACCAGTGTGTTTGAACAAATCATTTGAATGAATGACTCAATATCTCCCCTGAACCAATGAATCATTTTAAATTAATAATTTAATGACTTACACAAAGGCAGTCACTAACTTTGTTCCTGAAAGAATTAGTGTTTAACCAAATTGCATGAACAGATGATTGAATGAATCATTCATTTGATTACTTTTTGAACGAATCAGTGTTTCTGAACAAATTGTCTGAGTAAATGAGTCACTTAAAGTTAATCACTTGATTCATTCAAGAAAGAACAACTTGAACAAATTAGTTAAATGGGTGATTCAATGACTCATTCATAAAGATTTTTGAATGAATCAGTGTTTCTGAACAAATTGTTTGAGTAAATGAGTCACTTACTGTACTCAAAGATAATCACTTGATTCATTCCAGAAAGAAACGGTTTTTGAACAAACCAGTTTAATGGTTTATTTAATGACTCACTCATAACATATATTCATTTTATTCCTGAACAAATTAGTAAATGATTCATTGGCTCACTTAAAGGCAGTCACTTGATCTATTCCAAAATAAATCAGTTTTTAAATTTCTGAATAAATCTTTTGCTGATCATATCATTTGAATAAATACTCCAACAACTCAGTCACTTAACTTGTTCCTTAAAAAAAAGATTTTGATCAAAGCTGAATGTCTTTGAGTCAGTTGATTTAATCCGTCACTTTATTTGTCATTAAATTAAACACTTTTTGAACTAATTAAGTGGATGAATCAAATTACTCACTTATAAATACAGTAAACTGTTGCCAGTTAATGATGCAACCTGCATGAAACATGCATAATTATTTCATCATGATTCAAAGGATTCTAATTGTTTACAACCGATAACTGAGTCATAGTACTTTTAGACCGATTCTTTAAAAAGAACCATCTTACAACAATTTATTCATTCATGAATCAAGCTGTATATTTGTTTTAATCTGAAAAACAGAAAAACGCTTTCTATATAGACCCTTTTTAATCGTACTAATTTGCATTATTGTGACATTCAATTCAGATTGCAATCCCACTAATTGAGTAAAACATAATAAAAATTCAGAGGTGGTACTTCAAGCATCAACAAATCACAATCTATTAAAAGCAATTACAAAAAGTCAATCAAGCTTCAAGTCATGACTGAAACGGCATAGGCTGCAGAGAAAATCTGAAATCACACAGGATATACAATTCAGTCAATATCCCATGAACCTTTGGGTTGACAATTTAACTTGGTTAAGCTGAATCTATTAAGTGATCTTCACACTTAATTAGATGCTAATAAAATGTTTTGCATCCTATTGATCTCCAATGCCTTCATAGAGAAATATCGAATCTGCTCCACTTGTTACTTAGTGAATCAATCTCTCAAAACTAACAAGATGCAGCCACTATTAAGAAAGAAAAAGCCACACGTTTTTTTCTAAAATGGTAAATGGAGAAGTTTCCAACTTCTCAGATGTTTCTCCTCAGGATAAAACTGTTCAGATTTACAAAGACACCAAAGTCTCCATTAGAAGTTAAAAATCTCAGTACGAACTCATTTCTCAATTCCTCATCCAAACTGCTCTCCACATTTATTTAATTGTAAATTTCTAAAATACATTAACATCTGATACTAAAGTGAAACAACTGAACTTCTTTTCTTGGCATATTGTCACAGCGGTCACTCCCGACTTAGACACCAGAGAGGACCCATATGTAAAACATTACACCCTCTCATCCCCAAATGACCCTGTTCCTCATTAGCCCTGCATTTATAATTCACCAGCCGGGATCTAATTGATCACTACAGTAATGGAGAATTGATTGATCTGGCCTGGAATGGGGTTGTGGGAATCATAACGCTGAGGTCTCAGATGAGCCCTGAATGAGAATGAAGACACCGGAGGTGTTTAAAGACACAGAATGCCACAGAGAACTTCAAGAGCTTGTGAACTTCAGCTAATGCGCTTAGCGACACGAGCCTAAAGCGTGCAAATGTTTCTGGTACATTCTGGATCCAATTTCAAGCAGTTAGACACCCAGACACAATCTGAAGCCATGTGGCAGCAGGTGTCTAGCCAATATATTTCACTGATTCATGCCCCATTATCAATGTTCTTGGAGTCCTGTGGAGACAGACATTGAGGAATGGATTGGCTGGCTCGATAACAGCAACCTCAGGTGGTAAGTACAATATGAGTGGGCAGGGCTACAAACTGTAAGGGGAGGGCTTAACCAATCAGATGCGTCAAAGTGCCTGGATGAACAGTCATAAATGTTTTTAAAAAAACTCAACTGGTGGGCAAAGTAACATTTGAGAATGAATTAGTTACCATCCAGGGGTGCGTTTCCCAAAAGCAAATATGGTCGCAAGTTCCGTCGTTACCAATAGAGTTCAAAAGAACTTACGACCACAGTTAGCTAACAATGGTTTTGGGAAACGCACCTCAGCACAGCTCTGTATCTATTTCCAGTCATGTGTTTCCTGCACCAATCAGATTCCAAAACTGATCTTATAACGTACGTATTTTCTGTAATTTTCAAGCAAGCCACTGATCAGTTTTAAAACCTTTAAAACAGCCACATTCTAAGACAACAGATGAGAAATGGTGATAAAGTTTGGTCTAAAATCAACTATATTTATTATTTTGGTGTACAATTAGGGGAATCACATTCATTTCGACAAAACTTAATTTTGACAAAAAAGATTAAGCTACAAAAGTATACATCTATTAATTATTTTATGAAAAAACAAAACTTAAATTAAAAAAATTAAGTGTTGCGTATGCGTAATCATAAGCATTTAAAAAATACAAACAAAATTACTAAAACTAAAATTAAAAATAACTCAAACTTCAAAGTTATTACTATGACAGTATCTAAATATTAAAATAGCACTGCTAACTAGGATATGAAGTGGACCTCATGTCTTCCTATTGGAATAATTAATCAAGCTAAACATACTGTACAAATTAACACAAATTATTCACTATAGAAACGGATCTTAATTACAGGCCTCTGTTGAAACGTTCAAACATATTGAGTGGTATGAGCCTCAGCGGCTCTAATAAATCTGAGCTGTTTGCCAATATATATTCATTAATTATAACAGCATATAATTTCGTTATGATTGAATCTTCTTTGCCGAAGGAGATCGTTATCATAAAAACACAAATTAGTAATTAGACTGGCCATTGATATCAATCCTCACCTGCTCAAATCTGTAGTTCAACCGTGTGATGAGTAAAGGCGTGTGTAAGTGTGTTAGCAGCAGGTTATGGGCTCGATGAGCAGCAGGGGTCATGTCTGCACAGCATGCACGATCACCATCTGACCTCTTGGCCGAGACTCCAGTGTTACCATTTCCCTCTGACATAGTGAAGATGAAATATCACCTCCCATCAACCGCCGCATACAAATGAGAGAAAGAGAGACACTGCATGATTCTGTGAAATTATAGTCTGATCATTTTGGGAAAACATGGCCACAAAGCAATGTGCTTTACATGATTTTATTTTTTTATATAGATATTTAAAAAAAAGACCATTAAAAGTAACAAAAACATTCACAAAATATCAAATTAACATGCTTTTTGTTTAAAAAAAGGGTATATACTGCACGCTATGTCATAAAATGCAGTTTTATTTCATTTCAGATTTCTTAAAGCAGACAAACAGACTTAAAGTTGCATTCATTGCACGCAATAAACATTAATAACTCGTGGATCTTTTTATAATCCTTACGGGATTATTTAGTGGATCAGGAAGTCCAAGAATCTGCCGGATGATTATGAAAATACATTGTACTTGAGCGTGGCTCTGAAAATACGATGGAATAGACGACTATGCAAAGCAGGGAATCTTTTCACTCGGTTGCGCATAAAAATGCAAATTTAGGCCGGTCTCAAATGCTGTTTATTCGGAAGTGAAAATAATCAGCTTTGCCTTAAACTCACAAAGGTCCTCCAATTTCCCGTCCTACGTTTCTGTTTGCGAGGGAGAGTAATCGCACTCTGAGAGAAAAAACAAAACAAAAACAACTTTGTATCACAAAAGAAGAGTTAATATGGTCAGATGTTTTTTGTGGTACCGGTAACAGAACAATTGAGTCCATTCACATCAAAGTGCTTCAAGAGAGGGAGAGACAAAAGAAAAATCAAAGAAAGACGAAAGAGAAAGACAGGCCGGTTTGATAGAACGGGAACACACACACATACGCGTGAATTGCTGAGCCCTGTTAAATTGTCCATCAAACACATCTCGTATTCATAAGACTCACACACATCAGTCGGAATGCAACATCTGAAGAGGCGAGAGGAAGCAGAGTCTAAAAACAGTCTCTCTATCTAAATTAATCTAAACATCACAGGAACTGAATCCTATTTTTAAGAATTCTAAAGAAAATAGTGACTTTGCATGTCAAAAAGACCCCACAACGATGCTAGGGTGGGATGTTACTATGTTGCTGAATGGTTGCTAAGGTGTTTTAAGTGTTTTAACGCAATGTATATGTTCGCTAGGGTGCGATTAAAAAAGGCACATTTTTCTGAAATTATTCAGAACTGAAAAAACGTTAAACTGAAAAAAAAAAAAAATGCTAATTTTGACAGCTCTAGTTTTAACATATGTACTATATTATGCTATACTATAATATACTATGGTGGACTAAAACTAGTAACGCTTGACTTATCAAACATAGCTAAATATGAGATTTTCCATAGAGAAGACATACAAAAGGTGTTGAGGAGCAGAAAAGACCTCAGTGAATCTACATGACCTAATAATAAACACTGAATTCATGAACACTAAGGTGTAATTCTCTAAAGGGACTGGCACAACATGTCACCTTTACAGCAACACCCACGTGAAGCACTCATATTGGGCTGAATATCAAAAAATGAGATCTGGTGTGTGTACGAGCAGTAGTGAAATCTATGGTTTAAAGCCATAACGCCGTGAGCCTATACACCCACTCACTCATTCACACATTCTCCTTTCCAAAAAAAAAGAAAAAACAATACGAAAGCAGCACATTTAAGACCCTCGCACACACTTCACTCGCGGTGGGAGGAAATTAAAAACAGAAATGCTAATTTCCAGCCTAGACTCGCAATGCAAATGTTCTCGTTATTTTTTCGGAGCACCACCAACATGCAATACACTAATTACCAGAAAGCAAACTAACCTGTGATATATGACAATTAAAAAATAAAACGTCATTTGACACAATGTTAATGGCTGCCAAATTTCCATGTTGTGCAATTAATTATATAAAAAAGCAATTAATCATGCCTCTGATTCATACTTAAGCTGTGTAAAACTAACAATTACAATATACTGACATTTGTTAATGTCACTTAACATTTTCTAGTCATCCACAATAATGTTGTTAAGTCTTCATTTGGCAGCTTCTCTCAGCACAGATTGATATAGGTAATTAATTTGAGTAAATAGCTGGAATATTAAGTCATTAATTTGATTTTAAAAATGGAATGTCCTTGTATTGCATTAAAAACATGTTTTTTCATTAAATATAACACAATCATGCAGTGGTCTGTAAAATCCAAAGAAACCAAGGCTTTTTCAGAAACCCTCAACATGAGGTTAAATAGCCCACAAGAGACGTTTTAGTGGTGCATTAGAAATCACTAGAGTAACATTGAAAAACTGCTGGAATTTGTTTTGCCTGTTAATCTACTATAAATGTGTAGAAAAAATACTAAATTTGCACAGGGTGCAATCCTAGTCAATGAAATGTGTCCTCCTGGGGGACTTTAGCATTAAGTAAAGTTTGTTTACATGGTAACTACTAGTTTGAAAACTTTCCCGATGACGTTCTGCAGGGAATTCTCTCCTCTGGAAGTTCAAACTCTTTATCACAGGAGCAGCGGACTGAGGCATCGGGATGAGATGGATGGATTTATGCGTACAATCATCAACAAACGCTTGAACTCAGACTGAACTTGGGTCTGTTTTTAGGTCACAGTGTTCTTTTGCTAAAGGAACCTACACAAAATGACCCTTCTGGTGTTGTGTGGCTTGCTATAATGAGAGTGTAATTAAAGTACACTGGCCATTTTATCCACAAAGGTGCAACATCTACCAAGAGATGCATGACTTGACTGTTTTTGACCGCTGCAAAATAAAACCCAATCTTGGAGATAGAAAGCCACTAAATAATAACAATAGGGTAGCTTAATAATAATAATAATAAAAACCGAACAGCGATAAAATTAACAGATGACGGAACGAATGACAGACAGGATAAACTAACTAACAACAGATGGACAGATTGAACAACAGACAAAGACAGAAGTATTGGAATGATTGAAGGACAAGATAAACAATGTAAGGTGGGACTGTAGAAAAGACTATGGCAGAATGAACTAATAATTATAACAAACAAAGGATAGAAAAACAAAAACATCAGAATACTAGAACAAGTGACATAGCGGTGAAATGAACGACAGATGGAACGAATTTGGCAAAATGAATGAATGAACAAAAGAATACAAGAACAAACGAATGATAGCTAAAATGAGTACTAGAACGAATGAACGGTGGTTAGAATGAATGACAGCTAGAATGAGAGCTAAAACAAATTCTCAACAGCTAGAACAAGTGACCAATACATAGAAAAATACAACGCTAGAAAAACACAGAAAGATGATCAAACAGCAGATAACTAGAATGCTAGATACAACAAATAGCTAGAACAAACAGCTGCTAGAACACACAACAATCAATGGACAGCACTAGAAAGAACAAAACTAAAAAAACAGAAAAACATAGCAGATAGCTAGAACGCTAGCTAAAACTAATGACCAATGCCTAGCATAGCTAGAACACACAACTGATCTATAGAACAAAAAACATGGAAAGAACAAACTAAAATGACAGCTTTCTATCTATCGATAATGACCAACCAACCAATCGATAGACAGAAAAACAATGTTCGAAGGAAACATAGAACAAACAGTAGATAGCTTCAATGAGATCCAGAACAAACAATCGATAACTAGAATGAGAAGTAGAAGGAACGATAACTAAAACGAATAACAGCTAGAATGCGAGCTAAAATGACCAATCAATAGCTAAAACGATTGATAGCTAGAATGAGAGCTAGAATGAACAGCCAATGCTAGAATGAACTAGAACGAAGAGCAGATGATAGAATGAGCTAGAACAAACAGCCAACAGTTAGAATAAGAGCTTGAACAAATTACTGATCTAAAGAATAAAAATATAGAAAGACGGAGCAAATGACAGACAGAAAGAATGATGGAGCAAATGACAGACAGAAAGAATGATGTATGTAAAGGAGGTTTAGGTGCTTCATTGCTCGTGTGTCTCATCATACAGTGTTATTGCTCTCTGCTGAGCTGTTAAACATCAGCACAAACACACTCTCACATCAGCACAACGCCCCACGCACACGTGTGCACTGCACAGGGATCTCACAGCAACTGGGGCTTAAGGGTCCACCAGGACACTGAAGGAAATGGCATGGATGCTTGCTTACATCTCAGCATATGCTTTTAAAACTGGGGTTTATATGCATGACAATCAGCTGATTATCCAAGAGCATGAGGTCAGCAAATTGGGTTTAGGTTCCAATAATGACCTCAAAGGTCTCAGCCAGTGCACACTATTGTGAAAGAGCACTTTAAGGGAAATGTTTTTAATTAGAAAATAAATACATTGAAAAAAAGCAGTTCTTTTACTTCAAAGGATTTGTCTAGAAGGAAAAACCCACCAAAAATATCTCTAGTGCCTAAAACGTGAAATTTTTGCTTGGAATGAAAATAGGTTTCTCAAAGCATTAAATTATGAATGAATCTAAAAAGCTGAGTTGGCAAATTTCAGATGGCGAGAGACAAAATAAATCGAACACAAACTCAGACCTGCACTGGAAGTAGTTTTAAATCAATCGTAATATCGTTCAGATTTTCTGCAGCACTTAAAAATGTCACTGTTCATCTCTCATAAGAGTAACGCTAATTAATCGCCTCTTATCAATAATCAATACGGCCCTCTCACACAGCTCTTTAAACTGATCAATGGAGACAGCACACCTAAAAAGCCTTTCCATCTGAGCAATTCACATTAACCAGGAAGATAATGTCTTAAAGCTTAAATTAAACTAGCAATCTCAATGCTTGAGCATTAATTGAAATAACAATAAGTTCCATTAGCTAAGTGTCAATCAAAAGTAACTGCGATTTTGCCAACTACACTCAAAATGTAACCAACTGTACATGTTTGGAAACAAACATTTGTGCTTTTCCAAAAAAAAAAAAAAAAAAAAGTAATACAGCATCTATATGAAAAAAAAAAAACTTTCATTCTACAGATGCCATCAGTCAGATATAGTAAGATGACAAATAAACCCATCCCAGAATCCTTATCCGTGGAGCACCAGGGGAATAAAGGAATCTTTAAATAAAGATGACAAGTCCACTTTGCTCAGAAACGTTGACGGTAAAGTCTCTGGTGAACCTATGAATTATATTTGAAGACCTTTTGAAAAAAATAAATAAATAAATACAAGTACCTAAAAAACACATAAACCCAATTTCCCCATCATTCCAGTCTCCACCAATCAGATTCCGTCCTTCTGCACCTGAAACAAAGTTTGCATTCATGCTCACCACTGAGAAGTCTTCGGGGCTGCATTCGACTCCTCTGAAGTAGCAGGACAGCAGCATTTCCTTGATGTCGTGGCCTGTTCGATCGTAGAACTCGCGCATGTTGAAGGGACGGGGCTTGAAGGTAGAGAAGTCCGCCTTATCCTTCAGGGTCATCATAACGCTGTCCTCTACCAAGTGTGTATCCCGGATCTCATACCTGATAAGATAAGATGTTTTCAATCAGGAAAGCATGTTGAGTCCAGCACATTGAAAGGCAAACTCTTTAGGAAAAAAACACCATTTTATTACCATGGTAAAGCCATCATGGACAATGGACATGCACCCATGATTTCCTGACTACCCTCAACAGTCATGATTAAAGGCTAAAAAATGAAAAATTCAAAACTGCTGACAGACTTTTTCTTAAAAACTTAAAGAACTGACAGAACGTGATGTGAATCACAAAAAAAAAATATATATACAAGTTTTCCCTCTAATGCAACATATCTTAAAGTTAACAAATATACAAAATTTATATTTTATTTTTTTTATAAAGTAAGCAGCTAATTAGGCTGTAAAATGATTTCATGTCATTGTGGGTTACTGGCAAAGTACTTTAATGCTTGACAATGAATATGTTTGCATCAATAATTTAAATAATGCAAATATGAAGACGTTCAGCAAATGACTATATAAATAGCCAAATATTCATTATGAACTCATTATAACATTCTTTAAATACAATGGTAGTGTTTTAAGTAACTGACAGCACTAAAAATCACCTAATAACTTAACATCAAATCATTAAATCGTTAAAAGAATGTTTGTTAATTTGAAGAGCACTACAAATGTCATAAGAAGCAACTGTACACAGATATGTCACTTCACAGTAGAGGGCTGCATTGGGATTGTGATCCCTTGGATTGATTATATGATTATGATTATTTACTGTGGGTCTCGCGATTTGGCACGTTTAGTTCAGCTAGAAAAAAGTATGCTAAACTAAACTGAAAGCGTCTGCTCTGCTCAATACAGCCAGGGTTGTCTGCGCGACAAAACTAGCCCATGCCAGTCAAAAACAGCCCTAGGTAGCACATTGGCCATGTCCCAAATATCAAAACTTAACATCTTGCACAGTTTTCTATTAGGAATATCAAAACTTAAGTTTTCAATACACGCATTTCGGTTAAATGAAATTAATGGCAATATTTCCAACCTTTAATCCCCGGGGGGAAACACCACACCAAACAGTTTCAAGTAACATACAGAGGAAGAGGTTCGAACAAGGGACCAATCACATCGTTTTGCGGTCCCCGAGTTACTAACAAGACCATGCTGGAGGATTGATGAATAAGTTTTTTGACGCATCTACATTAGATTTTGGAGAGATTGGATTTGCACGTCGGGCTACGGCGTAGCTGGTTACAGATCAAAAATACAAAACGGGGGGGTATTTTTGCGTATATTACAATTAAAATAGTGTTTTTACATGTATTATCTTTAAATTACGGCGTGCATGCAAAACTGAATTTTTCCGACGCATGATCCTTTAGAAATCATTGCATAAATCAGTTCTTAAGTGCTTAATAAATTGCATGTACTTTTGTACACCGTTGATTTAAACAGTAATAAAAGGCAAATACAAAAGCCTGCCATAAATCACACAAACTCCAGTGCAAGTTTTTCTTTCTTTTTTTAAATAAAACTATATTGTATTCAGCAATGGATGTGTAAAATTGGATAAAAAAGTGATAGTAAAGAAAATATATTACTAGAATATACATTATTAGATTTTTTTTTTTATTTTGAATAAATGCAGGTCTTTTTAACTTTATTCATCAAATATATTAGACAGCAGAATGTTCCAACACTCATAATAAATCAGAATATTAGAATCGTCATGTGATGAGGTCACCAATGATGCTGAAACCCTTTATCACAGGAATCTTCTTTAATAAACCTAATAGAAAAACTACACATTCAAGGATGAGGAGGATAAATACGGTTTTTCAGATCTTCACTAAAAGGCTTGATGAGCAGAAGACCCCATTCAAATAACAGTTTCCAAACTTTGGTCTGTACTGCCATTATCCCACATTACGCTTTAAACAGAGTACATTGTAAAATCAGCCATGACTTTCAGTAATTAACCCCATCACAATCTAAGAGCGTGCGGTAATGGTAATAAGCGGGGATTAAGAAAAGCAGTTCCGACAACGCAGCTACTTCACACTAAAATCACGTGGCGGCTATGCCAAAAGATAGAACTGGGGTTGGATGTGCTATGAGTTACAAATCTCGTCTTGGCAACAATCACTCTCTTTAGGTAAACTGAGTCGGATGCAATATTACTTCAAAAAAGATTGGAAAAAGCGACTCGTCAGAAGCCTTATAGCCGTGACTAATAATATAATATTACATATTGCTAGTAGTATTACACAATTAGCAAAATTCTTTTTATTTTTTAGTCTCTGAAAACACATGTAAGAGAAGAAACATGGTGATTTTAGAGAGCATAACAGGTGTGAATTACGGTGATGTTTTAAGACACTTGTTCTTGCTTGTTTTCTTGTTAGTGTAAGAATGGTTTGTTTAACATTAAAATATATTAAAGTGCACATATAAATGTTCACACACCAAACTCAAATACATACGGTGGAAGGGTGTGTTCTAGCAGACCAATCACAGTGCGTTGGGGTTTCCACTGTATATTTTAATATTAACGCTGTTTCACTGTTAGTTGTTTTGTGGAGAGGGGCACGTGGGCTACGGCGTAGGTTACAGCCGTAAAGGTTTGTGTCTGAATGCATAGCTCGGAGTAGGTCCAGACGGCAGAAGTATAATCAGTCTAAGTAATATAAATTGCAAGTACCAACACGTTGATTTCCACACCGTTATTTAACAGTAATAAAGGCAAATACAAAAGCCTGCCAAATCACAAACTCCAGTGCAAGTTTCTTCTGCATTCCGTTTCTTTGTTTTCTGAATGAATACAAAAGATTTTGAAAAACAAAGAATGAAAGGATGTGCAGCACATGTGCGGCCACAACAACATGAACGAACCGTTCTGAGGTCACCAATGTTACCCTTTTATTCTTTCTTTAATAACCCTAATGCTAACATTCAAGGATGAGGAGGAAAATACTCTAAATCTTCACTAAAAGGAAGCAGCCAAAAACACTACTTGCCTATTCCCCACAAGTGGCTTATTACTACATCGTCAGCCATGACTTTCAGTAGATTAAACCTCACAATATAAGAACCGGCGAGATTTTCAATTAAGAAATTGCATTACTTTGCTGCATTATCCGAAGGGTCTTTATTAAACCTCAGCCATGACTTTCAGTTGTTAGTTTCGAATTTAGTATTTTATATTAATCTTTCAGGTAACTGACATGCAATATTACTTCCAAGATTGGAAAAAGTCATATTTTGACTAATAGTTAATATATATTGTATAGTATTACACAATTAGCAAAATTTGTTTATTTTTAGTCTCTGAAACATGTAAGAAACATGGTGTTTTAGAGAGCAAACAGGTGTGAATACGTCCGTTTGAAGGAGCTGGTTTCATTTCCGTCAGACCATCCGTGTAGCTTCGTTTTATTTTCTTTAGTCCGATCCTCTTGCTTCACAGACGAGCTGTCAGGGCAGGGTTGTCCTCTCGGCTTATGTAGACACAAAGTACCCAAGAATTCAATGGAGGGGGTAGAATTAATGGAGGTGGTGAGACAGAAGGACACACGGGCTCGAGAGAGACAGCAAAACGCAGGCATATGGAGGTGGTGAGTCTCACTCCCAGCCCATTATCCTCTTAGTCTGCGCCGCTGTCAGTTCAAGAAAGTTCTGAGTCCACACTGACCACGACAAGTGCACTTGACAGACTCCCATTGTAAGCCAAGTCTACTCACAGACCTCCCTATATACACACACGCTATAATATACGTACATACATACACACAATGTGGTAATATAGCTATATTATATTATATATATATAGGTTTATAGATATCTTTATATGGTGCGCTGTCTAATGATTACAAATTAAGTTTGCATGCCAAAATCCAAAAGGTTTTCTTTAATTATAAGTACTGTGTTTATTTATTATAGAATAAAAAAAACACACATACAGTATATATTTGAAAATTTTGTTTTATACATTGTATATATCATATTCTTATATTTTATAATTACTTTTATATTTTATATTACATATAAATATATTTAATATCTAAACGTAACATATTGTTCTTCAATATATACATGCATGTGTATACACATACATATATGAATGAGTATATATGTAGAAAGATTGTATTTTTGTTTTAAAATGTGACATTTTTTAATTGTTTTGATTATGGTGATTTTAGGTTGTTGTGATGTATTTGATATTTATTGTTGATTATATTTGATAGAATCTCTACAACAAACACTCTCATGCAGAGCTGCTGGCAGCCTGAATTAAACACACTGCAGACTGGAACATCTTGAAGTACAACACTAATATTGCCATCTGATTCAACATAGCTCTATTATTGCCCCGATTTCTTACAATTATCTCTATAAAAACTAACATTACATTAGAAAACCCATTCAGATGTTTACCTTACTTATATTTCTAACTAATTTAACATTGCTTTGTTATATCTATTAAGATGTTAACATTAATTTTGATGTCGGTTTTGTTTGTTTTAGTTGTGTTTTTTATTTTTTATGTTTTGTTTATTGTTTTGGAGTGTAGACGCATGATCACTGTTAATCATTCACAAGTCGCAGAAAAATCAAACGTCGCGAATATCTGCGGTGTGGAATGTTATCGAGCTGAATTCATCGAGCTTGAAGTAGATCTCATTAGCTGAAATTTCGTAAGTGGTTTGTTAATCTTCTCCTTCAGACTAAATCATTTTAAATCAAACCTGACAGCCATATTTTAAATCAATGTGAAACTCCATTCACATGCCATTTCACTTCACAACTACTGCACCCTAGAATTTAACAAAACAGAAAGGGGCTAGGCTTGATTTTATTCATAAATCGAAAAAGGAGTCCTACATGACATCATCTGAAAAGGAAAGTCGTTTCATATTGATGAAGAAATTAGAAAGATAAACTTTTTTTTTTTAAATAAAGGATTAAATACTTATTGTTATAAGACCAGAAACATATATTAACCAAGTAAATAGTCAATTGAGATGCTGACTATAATTATACTAATACTATTTTGCATCTTGATATTGCGGTTTAATTTTGATGACAGGATCAAAAGGGTGAAATTTTTAAAAATATCCTTTAAACATCTTTTTTTCTTTAAAATAACAGATGAAACATTCCACAATAGGACCTTGAACATATATTGTAAATAGTAAATAGTCAATTTTGCCTACATTAGTAATACTATTTTGACTTAGATCTTGATATTTCAGTTTAGCTTTGACAGCTTTCATTTTTTATATTTAAATTAACATTTAAAATAATGTATTTCTTTCTGTTTGTTAGTTTCTAGACCAAATATTAGGTTATTGGTCAGTTTTGTTTTTGACTATTAATAATACAGTTTTGACTTTTTTTTTTAATTTTCAATAATTAAAGTTTTCAATATTTATTTTGTCTTTTATGTTATTTTAATTTTTTAAAGATTAAATGTTATTTAAGATAAAATTATTTAATGGAATGTAAGATTAAAAATAAGACTAGAAATATGTATTAAGCAGATATTAGGAATGATGTTTTGAATATATTAGTTTTATGATTTACCATAAGACCAGAAACATATATTAATTTAACCAAGCAAATTGTCATTTTAATAATGTGTTTTGTCTTTTAATTTAAATTATATTTTATTAGTTTGTTTTGAATTATGTGTAATTTTTTTTTAATGAGAATAAACATAACAAGACTAGAAACATGCACTGTATAAACCAAGACTCGATCATGCGTATTTTGACTTAAGTCTGGCTATTTTCTCCTGCTATTGACTTAACGGTACATAAGACAAAAAAAAAAAAAATAAAAAAAAAAAAAACCTTTAAACCAACTTTTTGTTCTTTTTCTTTAAAATAACAGATAGAACACTCACGATAAACCAAGTAAATAGTTAATTTCATTTTGTCTTGATGTAAAAGCCAAATCATGAACAGCTCACAATATTTTCTCGTCCTCTCTCTGCTTTCAGAAAAAGTGGCAAACGGCCAGAACCAAATTGAAAACGCTCCAACTGTTCCTCGGACATGATCCTGTGAGGATTTCTTCACAAGTACTCCCAGAAACACTGTTAGCACCTCACAAAACCAGGAGGATTTATGTGATAACAGGTGCTCTGCTTCGGTTAAAGTTCATATCACTATTATTTGTGGCCATATCCTTTCTTTGCCCATCTGGCAAGCGTGGGAGTGACCACTGCTTACCGGAGAACCTGCTAGCCTCACCTTCTATATCTCGCTTTGCTAATAATAGCCACACAGAAGAACAACAGCTCTGTAAGGCTGACCACAGCGCAGGGTTAACTCAATTTAAGACCACCGGCTTCACCATCTCACCTTCGACGGGTGGATATTTTCCGACTCTAAGTAAGCCCACATAGAGATTTGGCACGGATCTGCGATCTGTGATTTATTCACCTTTAGAGAATATTGAATTTCGACCGGCGGCCTGTTACAGCTCTCTTATTAAATGCCTGCTGGGAGCAGTTCGCTTGGCGCTTGTACGAGCGAGGCCTACCTGTGAGCGTGAGTGGAACGCTATTTCTCTCTGTTAGACTGAGAATATGATTATTTACAAAGCAGGGTGACAAAGTGAGTTCCAAGCGAGACTATTTGCGTCAACATTGATAGCTTAGCATTTAGATACTGCTTGATTAGATGGTCTTAAAGTGATCCACAGAGTTCATTTCTTTATTTTCCAGTCAATTAATGAAAGAGTTAATGCTTCACTGTACTGTTATTTGAACATTATGGGACACTGGAGGCTTATTGATATGTGTATACCTAAACTGCAAATTTGAAAGATTTTTTTGAAGAGATTTTATGTTTAGTGTTTAGCCAAAGCGGGAAACCTTCATAAAAAGCTTAAAAATATCTATCTATTTATATTTATAGTAGTCCGTACACCGTAGTCCATACAACTTTTGCACTATATTTCAAGCCGTACAATTAGCAATGGACCCAAATATATGTCACTAACCTCTGAAAATTAATGATTTATCAGTTGTGAATTTGTCTTTTGTTTTTTCTCTGTTTGTGTCATTTTTGAAAAATACAGTTGAAAAAAACCATATTTGAATGTGCAAAAGTGAACGTTTGAGAGATGGAGCAAATATTGTTTAGCAATAATTTCAGTTTTCAAAGATATCATACAAATTTTTATGGTGCTTTTTTGTGATATTTATGAAGCTTGTGGAAAAATAAATAACTTTTGTCCATGCAAATCCAGGATGAATTTATGATACATTTTAAGTCAATGGTTCCAGTGTTTTTGGCACCCCATTGACTTTCAATGTAATTTCTGAAAATTATTATTATTTTTTTGGGATGTTTTTGGGACCCCACTGACTTTCAATGTAATTTCTGATTTTTTTTTTTAAATTCAAACAAGTTTTCAAAATAATAATGTTTAACAACAACAATTTCAGTCACAATATCACAATAAATCATTGTGAACTTTATATTTTATGGAAACAGACCATGCAGATTGAACATTAGAGGCAAGGAAGTCATAGAGGTTTACATCAACATGGGATTGAATAAATGATGCCAGGATGTTCATTTTGGGGTGAATTATCTTTCATATTTCTGATTTTTTTTTTTAAATACCTCATTTTGTGTTTTATTTAATGAAGGAGGTTTAACTGTTTAAATGTTTTCACAAGACGCAAAATACATAAACGAGTACATTTCGTGACATATTCAATTTGAAATGTCCATTGCGTGGCGCTACAACTCTAACGCTCCATGACGTTTTAAAATAACATAGCGTCTGCACTACAACCAAACCTACCCAATGAGCAAGAGTATGAACAAAAGCAAATGTGACATAAAACACAAATTGCAAGCATGTAGTTTTAGCTTGGTTTACAATCTTTTTTGATCTCTCAGCTCTTTCATCATGAGTCATGATTTTCACAGGATTCGTACCCAAAGATTCCTCATCCTATGTCCAATTCTGTGGCGGCTAAGCTACCGAACAAGCTTGTTATGTCCTGAAAGCAAAACATATGGAGCTGTACTCATAACTGTGTCTGAAAACAATTACAAGTGCTTGGTGTTTTACCACCTATAGTGTTAATTCCTGTTGGAAACTCCAATGATATGCACTTATTGGTAAGTATTATGCATCTTGCAAAAAAGTTCCCATAGGTACATTTTTGTCATGAGATCAGGTCGATTTTCACTGAGGAACATCTCAAATACAAAGCTGCCAACATCAACTAACTTAAAGGTAGATAGTTCACCCAAAAATTTAAACTTGTCATTTACTCAGCCTCATTTTGTTTCAAATTCCTCTGTAAGAACCTTCAGAATAAAGTCAGGAAAATAACCATAAAGTGTATTTAAGTGCTGCTCAATTTTTGAGAATATGCTTTTAAAATATGTATAGTAAATGATATCTGCAGATGCAAATGGATAGTCTTAAAAAAAAAAAGATATCTGCAGATGCAAATGGATAGTCTTAAAAAAAAAAAAAAAAACTTTAATTTGTATTTTAGAAGAAAATCTCAAATTGTATTTTAGAAGAAAATCTCAAATTTTACTACTGAAAAAACAATGGTTTTGTCTGCAGTCACAAATGATGCCAACAGGAAGCAGATGCCGCCAGGAACTCCACCAACTGAGTTAGGATGTTTCTGTATCTACTCCCTCTGCGGTTGCTCTGTGTGTGTGTATGTATGTGTGTGCAAAGTTTTAATATTGCCCTGCCAGAACTCCCTAAAGTAATCAGTGTGAAGCTCGGTAAGTGGGGTTGGGAAAGGAGCAATTGGATTATAGGCCATAAGCACTTTAATTTTCCAAAGATGGAATAACAAATGACAGAGCATCTGCCTCGTTGCTCTCTCAGCACAGAAATAATGGTGGTTTTCCTCAAACAGCCTTCTCAGATTACAGGAGAGGTGACGCAGCTTGATTAAACGTCACGCTGCAACAAATGCACCGTTATTGCGCATTAACTCTGAGAATGAACTGTTTGGGAAGTCTCAAAAGTCTTCCAAGAGATTTAAAGTAAGCAGAGCGGGGTCCCTTGCAATGTTGTTATTCTGGAAGCAAACAACTTGTTTTAAATAAAGCAGAGAAGGGATTTCTCCCATAATGCAGTTTGGCTGTGCATTAGCGTGGTAAACACATGCAGCGCATTAAACTCTGTATATTAAAGTGCAATCTGAGCAAACAAATGTACATAATTAGGATCTGCATTTACATAAAAGCCATTTTGAAACCTTAATTTCCATGCAAGTCCTGGATGATTTATACATATGATTTTTCCCCCTCCAAACAGACCCTATTAACCGCTTTTCCACTGTCGGGCCAGTGCGAGCCTGTGCTTTAAATGGGCCGGGTGGGGCTAATAGACTCAGACCTGTAGCACATGATGTGTATCCACTGTCGGGCCAAAAGCTCTGCTGGACTTCACTAAAACTTCCCTTTACATGCCTCTCAGGAACAACGTCACGCAACCCCATAATTTAACCAACAAAGAGAAGTTATCAGAAAACTAATAAGAAATAAGTCAATGGAACTAGCGTGATCACAAAACAAACATGATAAAAGCGGCCATTTGTTTGCATGTTTTGTTAAAGATTTAATCCAAAAGATTGGAACTAGCGTGATCACAAAACAAACATGATAAAAGCGGCCATTTGTTTGCATGTTTTTATATATATATATATATTTTTTTTTTTTTCATCAAAAATATGACCCGAGTAGCAGAGGGAGCCATTATATTTATGACTTATGCAGAGCTAAACTCTCAAGAGTAGCAGAGGGAGCCATTATATTTATGACTTATGCAGAGCTAAACTCTCAAAACTAGACTTATGGCAGATAAAATAAAAACGCGATTGTGGCTAGTGTGCATAGTCTTTGCATCGCTCATATTTTTCTGCCTTGTTTTTTTAATCCACATTCTTTATTTTGCTGTCTGAAACAAGTTTTTGAGCTAAAAATAGCCCCTCCAAAACGCTGTCTGAAAGTAAGTTTCGAGCTCAAATTACTAGCCTCCAAAACACAACCGGGTTAGTTTCTATGTGAATTTATGAGGGATTGTTAAACATGAAGATTTTTTAATTTTGTTGTTTAAGAAACTGTCTGATTACAAACATTTATTCAAATTCTTTCTCAGTTTGGTTTGGAAAATTCTTTTTTTTAGTTAATGAATTAAGTTTTTTGGGTGAACTGTCCCTTTAACTGTTCTTACCCTCTGAAACCATACATTCTGTCAACAAACAAGCCTTTTATTTACAAGTCCATCCTGTTCTGCGCTTCCACCTGCTTTGTTAAACTCTTTCAACAATAATGTTACCATTTCCAAGCTGTGAAGTGGCACAAAGAATGACGGAAGCATTTCCCAGACGCAAAGGCGCGAAATGACAGAGAGCCGGTGAGCACAGCGGGGCCTGTATATCAACACAGAACCGGCGCGGTTTCACAAACAGTGCTAATTACATGGGGATAAATCCTTGTTTATCACATGGCTTATGAGACACAAGTTAATTGCTTCCGCTTGTCAGCCCTCCAATCCGTTTGAAGATCCCTCGGCTCCCGGTCGCTATGCCTCGTGTCTTACCGCAGCAGCAACACGCATGGCAACAGGAAGTTACATTGCGGAGAATTGTGTCAGTTGTTTGCGAACAAGCGGAATGAACATCTGAAATGCCAGGAGTCTGCAACCAATCAGAACAGAGGTATGTGCATATTTAAAATAATATTAAAAGAAATGCTGACTATTTACATTCTAAGAAAAATATATATTTCTGCACAATGTAGTAAGTGCGCAGCATCCATATTTTCAATGAGGTTGCCAAAAAAATGCCATAAAACAATGTCTTAAATGTAAAAAATGAAGTATACTAAAGAACATCCCACAACACAATGATCTAAACATGACATCCCATTTACAGTGTGACAAACAAATTGGAAGTAACCGGAATCACAGTTTGCATCATCATCTTGCCTTATTTTGCAAAAATGACAATTAAAATTTGCTAAATAAAACGGCAGAATAAACATTGATGAAGTGATATCAATATCTACAACACATTTAACTTACTTAATGCAATGCACTTTTTAGTTATTTAATGTGAGTTAAATATTTAATGTGATATAATGGAGGGCGGGACTTGATTTGGGATCTGGAATTTGATTGGATCATGAAAAGTGGCTGTTGATATTACTGGTTAATATCATTTGTCCTACCTACATGGCCTTGATTTTATGTTAAATATATTAGACGGCAAAGAAATTGTATACAACAGCAAACTTTTTTCAGCAAACTTTTGATCACCAAGACATGAAGAACAATAACTATATTAGTGTCTATAGCGTCGATAATGTTTTGCTTATTATTAGTGCACGTTGCCATTATGATGCTTGCCCCTTTAAATGCTCCAGCTCTTTAAAAGCAGGAAAATTTTTGATTGGCTGTCAGTATTTTTATTGTGGAACAGCTGAAAGTCATTCTAATGATATCGTTAATCTGTGCAGTTATCATTATAGCTGTGGTGTGACTTTGCTATGCTTTGGAGCGATTATTAAAACGACATCTTTATCGTTATCATTATAGTTTTTATCCTTGGTGTGAACGAGCTTTTAGAAATTTGCATATCAAATACAACACAGTAAGCTTTATGGGGTTAAGTAAATAGATTCAATTGTATATGAATACAATCTTTAAAATATTCGCAGCTCAATTCATCAACAGAGCCAGAAAAAAAAAACAGGTTTGGTATGTTAAAAACAATGAGGCCACATGTTGACGAGAACATTTCAGGCTATGTTCTGGAAAGCCCCCAGCTGTGTGTAATCGAGAACATGCTGACGGGTCGCGCTAGCGATTCTTGTGCTGGAAAATTGAGATTGTTCTAGTGACATTCTAATATGTTGTGCAGCGGTTCTCTCTTACTGAGCCTCAGGCAAAACAGAACACTGGATCGATAGGCCAAAAATATCCCGTCAGCGCAGTACGGGGAATTGCTTTTTTCCCTGGTGAAGTCGAATTATGTGCATAGATGTGTTTGTGGGAATGTGTTCAGGTGAATGTGTTCACGTCACACAGATCTTTGGCCACACTGATTCACAGCTGCAAAGTCATTCTGTCACAGCTCGGACTGATGGAGGGAATCGAACGGTGTCCTGCTGTTGTCCATCAGTTCTTAGACCTGCACCGAAAAACAACTGAGAAACGCATGTTGATGGTATGAAACACTTTCAAACACTTCACATCTCTTTTCTCTAGGGGTCTTTTTAACCAAATCACAAAAAAATATTACATTAGATGCTGCCAAATCAATAGTTGTGTCACATCACGCATCGTTGATACATATTATTCGTAGGATTACTTTCCCAATAAGATTCTCAGCAGAAGAAACTGTTGCTCTTTCATGCCAATAATTGAGCTGAAAGAGAAAACTGACTTCTTTCTTGCATCCCTCGTGGCGGCGCTGACAACACACTTGAGTTGAATTACAAATTCTATTCTAATACATTTCAAAACCAAACATCACGCGCATTTGAGCTAGCGTAGCTAAAAGCATTCACGCTCACGTACATACATAGGAAATGTTTGAGGTCTTAGAGACCACAGAAAGTCTCTGAAGCTTGAACATGCAATCTGTCCACTTTCTGACTCTACACACTCTAGTCATTTCATATTTTCTCTTTGCCTTTTATTCTCTGAACTTTTCAATTTTCAGAGCCGCTCCTTGAAGGCCGCCAGCATTATTCATTCACCTGTTAAATACTCCAATTGGCCCAGTGGAAAGAATAGAACTGATTCAGCAAAGAAACAGGCAGAAATTAACTCAGGTGTTAGTTGACTGTTTGTCAGCAAACAAATAAATAAATCAACCGAACGCTCCAGGTGTTTAACCTCAACACAAAGACATGTCTGAAATAGAGACAAAATCTGAAAGAAACGCAGCTCATTTCACAGAGATCCAACGATCTTTGAAGATGAGCGAGGCTCTTTAAAAGATCCTAACATGAGATGAGAAGAGAACTGATGAGAAGGAGATGATCTGAAATGTCACTCACTGACATCCAGACACTATCAGGTCACGTCATCTGTAATACTGCACTGCACAGTAAAGAGATTGTACAACTCCTCCTGTTTTTTTTTTTTTTTTTTTTTTTTTTTTTTAAAAGTACTATGTAGTATATTAGGGCTGCACGATTATGACAAAAATCAGAACTGTCGATTGTTCCCTTGAAATTGTAATTGCGATTTTTAATTACAATTATCACAATTTACACTGAATGATGTTTATACCATTGTTTGATGCAACTGCATGCTGTATTTTTATATGAAAATAAACAAGCTGCCAAATATCAACTTTGGAAAATCAGATTGGTTTCTTCTTTCAATTATAAAAAAAGTAAAAATATGAATGGTATTATGGTGTTATACTAAAACTAAAATTAAAACAATGGGAAAAACCCTTAAGATAACATCTTAAGTTAAGCACACGAATAAAATAAGTGGACTTTGAATGATTAATTGCCGCCTTGGACGATTACGTAATTGTGGCATCTATAATTGTAATTGCGATTAGAAATTCGATTAATTGTGCAGCCCTATAGTATATAATGACAAATGTATCAGAATTTCTGCAATTAGAAGATAATCACAGTAATCACATGACCTCACATTACACTGCACCGCTTAATAAATCCAGCATCACTGCTACTAGTACTTGCACTTACAGCTGCGTTTTTTCAAAAATTATTTCATCAAATGGATAATAAGAGGGGGAAAAACCACCATATCTTTAGGACTTATTAGGATTATGATTTTTCGATGAAGGACAGTAAGCAACCAAGAAAAATACCCTAGCAACATGCTAAAACCACTCAGAAACCTTCAGCAACTTATCAGAACAAGCACATTTTCTTCAAAAAATTTCTACTCTAGTTTTTCATTTAACATTTAGTGTTGTCAGTCTTTTTATATAACTGAAAAAAGATATTTGTCATTCTAATCAAATAATAAGTCAAGAAATAGATCTGAAACTAAAGAAGTACTTAATTTTTCGTTGCACACACTCACACAATTCCTATTAAAACTGTATATGGGATCATTAACATATAATGCTGCTCTGATGTGACAGACTAAAGCGCAGTGGACTGAGGGCATATTAAATTTAAGAGCATCACTTTTGCATTGCTTATGAATGTGAAGTGATCGTCAGTGAAGCTTCTTTAATAGACTCAATAGAGCCGTGATGACATCTGCTAATGAATACAAGAGAGTATAAAGCAGGAAAGTCACACCACGTAGTATCAGCCTGAGCTGTCACTGCATCTTACTCAAGGACACATCATGAGTAGTGTACGATCTTCAAACAATAACATGAATATTGCAAATTCCTAAGCTGGTTGCATCCCAATTTGCACACTTAACTACACTTTGAACGAAAATGCATGCTTTACAAGGAAGCACAAGTACTGCAATGGCATTACATCATTATGATCATATACTTCACATTCCTCACCAATGTACTGCAACTTCAACTCTTTTACACAACACAACTTTTCGAAATCTGGAAGATATCGTCTCCACGTAAAATGCAAAAAAAAAAAAATCTAATTTGTGGAAATGGAGACATCATGTGGATGTGTATTACTGTACGTGTTCGTTCTGTAGATATGTGTGCAGGTGCGTAGTGTTTCTTTACAAAATGACGTTGCCAACTACTGTTCTGCCATTATTATTTCAGTGTTTTTAGTTGTTTTCGCGGATCCATGTAAACAGGGATGATTTTGACAATGTTGTTGTTTTGTATTTAGTACATCATTGTCGTGTAAACAGTAACACTTTAGTATAGGGGCCAATTCTCACTATTAACTAGTTGCTTTTTAGTATGTTTATTATTAACATACTGGCTTTTTCTTAGTGCTTATAAAGCACATGACCACTTTGCATGACCATATTCTACATCCCTAATCCTACCCAATACCTAAACTTAATAACTACCTTATTAATCATTAATAAGCAGCAAATCAGTAGTTTATTAAGGCAAGAGTCGTAGTTAATGGTTTGTTAATAGCGAGAACTGTGACAGTGTAAACGTACCCTCAGAAATCAAGGTTCTTTACTGGCATCAGTGGTTTCATGAAGAACCTATGACATCCATGAAATCTTTCCATTCTTTTCCAAATTTAAAATGGTCTTCACTTAGTGTGTAAAAAGGTCCTTTGGGGAACCCAAAAGGGTTCTTCTATGGCAGGGCTTGGCAACTTCGGTTCTAGAGGGTCACTGTCTTGCAGAGTTTAGCTCCAACCCTAATCAAACACACCTGCATGTAGCTTTCTAGTGATCTTGAAGACATTGATTAGCTTGTTCATGTGTGTTTGATTAGGTGTGTTTGATTAGGGTTGGAGCTAAACACTGCAGGACACTCTCCAGGACTGAAGTTAATTGCCTAGCCCTGTTCTATAGCATCAATGCAGAACACCTTTTTAGGACCCTAGGTTTTTAAGAGGATTGTAAGTAATATTAGCGACTTTCGCTAAGTAATATTAGCGACTGAGGTGCCCTTGAGCAAGGCACTGAACCCCCAACTGCTCCCCGGGTGCCGCAGCATAAATGGCTGCCCACTGCTCCGGGTGTGTGTTCACGGTGTGTGTGTGTGTTCACTGCTGTGTGTGTGCACTTTGGATGGGTTAAATGCAGAGCACGAATTCTGAGTATGGGTCACAATACTTGGCTGTATGTCACGTCACTTTAGCCCAAAAATGTACATTTTTTAAAATCCAGCAAAAGTACACTAAATATTGTATTTGACCTACTATGATTTGGATTGCATTTACTCTAATCTTGTATTTTATTCATGAAAGATAGTATGCAAATTGGTTATCTGTTTGGCCATTGAGTAACACAGTTGGCTGTGTTTGCAAGTGAGGAGTTAGTAGTAGTGGAAACTTTGCATATACTCTTCCAGTTCCCATGGCGATTGGGTTCCAGTTGGTTGCTATGTGCTATCTGTAGTCACGTTTCCTTAGCGATGCCTTTATAGAGGAAATTATGTGAATGACAGACTGATGTACTTTTAACTAAAAGTTGTTCTTTGCCTTATAAGTTACTCATTGAACATTGTAATTATTTCCGGATAGAAAAATAACATATCTAAAATGTTTAAATGGGGAGTAAGTGGAGACTTTGTCCTCTTCCTTTTAGATGTTTCTTCTAAGAAAAAGATCTCAATGTTTCTCCACAAGACACCAAAATCTGCACTACTCATTTCAGACCCTTAAATGCTTATAATAACAAACCAAAACGTCAAAGAACAGGCATGTAGCTTCAATCTGGAACTGACATGAGCTGTTAAGAATAAACAGCACACCAGAAAGCCTTTAAATGCAATATGCGTCCAAAAAGTAATCCAGCAAAGCAAATATTAGTTGAGGGTGACTTTTCAACGAAAATTTAAACCCGGCATCAATTATTCATTCCTGCCAAATGTGTTGTTATTGAAAAGCATTGAGACAGATTGTACTGCCAATAGAGACACTGATGTGTTCAATGAGTTCTGGAGCGGCTCCGACCACAGAGTGACGATCACAGTTCTGAGAGAAGACTCCAAACTCAGAGCAGAACTTCTGCTTCTCTAATGGCTGCGCTTTCGCCACAAGCACAACACATGGTGTTATCAGTTACATCGAATCAATGATGATTCACTTCAGTCCTCACCAGGGCTTTCAACACCTGAGGGGATGAAATCATTTTTCATTTACCGACAGGCAAGTCAACGCTCTAACTCTCCTCTCGTTTTCAATGAGGCAGAATGTTTACAGCTTACGTTTTCAACTCCCATCAAAACTTAAATACAGATTCGGATTGAATTACAAGGAGTGTCTGATGACCGTCAAATTCTGACAAACAACAGTCAGACTTGAGTATCATACAGACATAAACCTTGAGATAAAACAGATGTAATTTACCTCTGTGTCAACAACCAAAGATAATTTCTGTTTCATGTGTTTACCAAAAGAACGCTTTAAAAACAATCTGTAATATAAAATTTTGTAATACTCAAAATATAAGATTTAAACAAATGAATCTTTCACAATGCCATCAACCTCATAAATTAACTTAAAAAACAGCTCAAATATGGAAGGACACAAATGTAAACAAGAGTAAATAAAAAGCTAAATAATTTCTTTCTCAGACAGTTTCGAAACAATCTTTATGAAAATTAATAAAACTACAAAGCTAATTCACAAATATAAAATATATGCTTCCCTAAATGTTGTGTAATGGTAAAGTGTGTATAATAATTCTGAATATATGTGTATATATTATTTCAAATTATAACCTTTAGCATATCCAAACAATTGTAATCAAGTCTTTGAGCATACAGTATCTTGGTCTTTATAAAACCAAAAAAATAAAATATATGTATATATTATTTCAAATTATAACCTTTAACATATAGACTTTGAGCATACAGTATCTTGGTCTTTATAAAACCAAAAAAATAAAAATTAGAATTTTTTTTTCAAAAGGAACCGCTGTTAGTAAAAAAAATTTACATGTTCCTTGAATTGAATTTTAAAATGTTAATTATTTAGTAATTAAAGTTAAGGAGTTCTAGCGGTCACAGTTTTAGCATCACATAAAAAAAAATGGCGATCAACCATTAAATGTGGACAGTGATTTTCTGTTGAAAGTCACCTTTCATTAAAACCAAGTAATGTTGCTTGGTGCTCATTGTGAATTCCTTTAAAGACATAAAAAAGAAATAATAATTAAGAAGAAGAAGAATATAATGTAGTCGTTAAGTAGCCTATTGTCCCGCCATCAACAGATCCAATTTGGCGTCAGGAGTGTAAACGAACAATTTCTAAACAGAGCCAAAATACAAACAACTCTGAGTAAAATGTAGCCTAGTTCTAGTCTAGTAACACGTTTGTCCTGTTCTTAAAAAAAAAGTTGTCACTGTCCTTTTCATTTTAAAATGTGTTTGAGAGGTTTGCACCCAACTCACCTGCCGTTTAACAGCGCGAGCAGCTCGCCCGCGTGGTACAGGTCGTTGCGCGTCACGCGGCTGAAGCGGAAAGCGTTCAGGTTGCAGAAGGTAATGGCAGGAAACGCCATCATTGGTGCGGTGACCTCGTCCAGGCTGGTGACATGGGGGTACTGAAAATAAAACTTGACGCGGTCCGCGCAAACAAGCACCAGGAACGAAAACGAACCCATGAAAAACATGACCCAGATGCATCGCTTGATGCACTGGCGTTCATAACTGAACATGTGTGAGATGCCATGGAGCGTGGACCTGCTGGCGAAAACTTCAATGGGCGCGGGCCGATCACAGTCCAGATTATCTTCAGACTCGTTTTTAATATCCATGGTTCTTTGAGTTCAAATGCTCTTTGAATTAAGCTGAAGCAGATATTTAGAAGACTGAAAGAACTTCACGCCCTTAGATGGTCAGCTGGTCTTTATGAGGAGGTGCATAGATGGACCTACTGACACGGTGTGGACACTAGAAAGCAGTTACAACAATTCATGCAACATCTTCTAGACGGTGTTCCTGCGGTTTTTTAGAGTTTTTGTGTTTTTTTATAACTTTTAATGTGTTTTTTGTATGTGTAGTGTGTTTTGAGTGTTTTTGTGTCATATTAAACACTGACTTGAATAAAACATGTGAAGTTAAATATTTCCACATGAAGCACACTTTGGCTAATCAAAGTAGCGATAAAATAACAGATTGAAGAACTCTTCCAAAAATCGAAATGGTTACCGGCGATATATTATCTCTAATTCCTCTTAAGTCCTCAGGATCTTCAATAGTTGCAAACCCGAGTATCGTCAATTCATCTCCGTCTCCTCCAGTCGAATAAGCTAAATATACATAGAAACAAACGGGATGATAACACTAAACTAATGTCATTTAATTACATACATGCCCATGTAGTGTCAGAGACAACCGAGAATGTCTTCACATCCACACACAACATAGACACATCCGCGGTGTCAAAACGGCTCGGATTGGGTTTCAAGCTCGATACAATAAGCGGTCCGCAATCCAACTTCACCACGCGCGCTTGTAACGACAACACAGATGCTCTCTGGATGTTGGCATCACTAAAATGTCCCCTTCTTTACGGCACGCGTATCCATATCAGATAAAGTCGTCGGTCGCAAGTTATATAGTCCCCGCTTGTCCAGTCCTGTGGTGGGCTCAGATAGAGACAGGCACGTCAGGAATGAACGCTGCACACTGCGACGAAGCCTCCAAGTGCTCCACTGTCTGTCTGAGCATCACTGACCCGATCATTTCTTAAAGGAGAGGGAGAGAGAGACTGAGCGATATTATTATAATATTGCATATCTTTATATCAATTTTACTGTCATATATACTAATGCATCATATTTTTAATACGAACTTTTGTGTTTTATTTATTTGTTTTACCTTTTTTATGTCAAAATTCTTATTTAATTTTCCTTTTGTATTATTTCTGCACTTCATTATTTGCATTAAAACAGTTTTTATTTGTTGTTAATAAAATTAGCCTATGCTTTTTGTATATTTTATGTAATTTATGAGCCTATATTAGAATAATTTATGTATAATTTTGTTTTAATATTATTCTTTTGCCTTTTTTTGTAATGTACTGTATATATTTCCTTTTGTTAGATAATGCAATAAAGATTACCCTTGAAGGGACCATAAATTTATACTACAGCTATAATGTCAGAACAAACTACATAATGAAAGTGATGCACAGTTATTATAAATATATCTGAATGGACAGTTCTGCTGACCAGGAGATGCTTGAGTGATAAATGAGTATGTGCGGAAAGACTGATCAGTATTATTTGAGAAACTCACAGCCGAGGGGTGAAAGGGAACCCACCCATGAAATTACACCGAGTGCATTTTAAACCAGGTTTGTGACAGTATTGGCTAACGCTGGGTGTCGCTGTCACTGGCTGAATCGATAGCGTTGATGATGTGGCCCATAGCTGATTATCAACTTTCAGAGACACGCTCAAAGTGTCAGTCTGTTAATGGACTTGGGTGAACTCCACAAACTGAAGCGAAACCCCTCAGAGCTTAACGGTCTGTCCAGGTATGTGTCTGATTATAACCTGGTTTACTTTGGAGTCTATAAAATAGGTCTGAATATGATCTGGATGTTTATTGATCCATTATGAGGATGCGGAATATGAAACCAGACGCCTGAAGTGAGTTATTCCCATGAGTCGCTGAATAATACTGTGGCATATAGGACTGTATATCATGTGTGTGCCTAAGGCCGGAAACTTAAGCAAGTAGGCATTAAGCTCGATTTTATGACATTTAATTCTATCTCGGGTCACTGGCACATTCCCTATTCACAGAACATGTGTTGTAACCACAAGGCCATGTCTGTTAAGGAAAACCAGAAAGCTAGTAAAGCCTAAAAATCATTCAGTATCATAACAGTGCATACTTTTTGAGCAGGTTTTGTTTTTTGAGGCAAACCGGTATCTCAAATCGTCAAACCATCTGTTTGTTGCGGCTCCCATCGTGTTCCGCTTGTGCCATAATGCCCATCTACAGATGCTCTGCATGACAAATCAAATGATTCGTGCACCAAAGTGAAGATAGGCAGGTAATGAAGGTGACAGAATCCTGATAGCAAAAGGAAAGAGTTTATCAACTGCGTCCTGGGAGATTTTACAGGACATCTGCCACCGAGAAATGAAGCAGCAGCGACATGAGGAAAGAAGAGCGCCATGGAAGATAGACTCCAGAAATCAACTGAATCGTCAGGGGGCAGGAAATGGATTATTAAAAGCATAGTTACTTAGAACTTGTGATCTTTTGCCGCAGGGATGTTATAGAGCATAATCTTCGGAGAGAGAAAAATGTCAGTACGCAAATTAAGCTCGAGCACCTGAGTTAAAGTGGAAAAACTAGCAGAGCAGATTAAAGTTGAAGCGCACTGCCAGTAAAGCAGATGTTGGAACAGTGGCATATAGCACTATGTTTATTACTAAATCTAATATTTATTTATTAGCAGTTATTTATTGAATAAATTACAAATTTTATTTTTGTGTGTTTTGTTTGATGAGCTTGCGAGAATACAAGCTAGTTCCCAAAGAGAAAAGTAACTTTTAAAAGGGAAATCAGAAAATTTCACATTCACATTGGACTTAAAAGTGTTGACTAGAGGATTTCCTATCTAATGCACAACATTAATATTATAGCATCCATCTATTATTCACATTTGAAATTGCTCATAATTGAGAAATTGCGGTTTCCCGCCAAAGCATCGGAAGTTTGTGCAATTTGGCAGGTTTCCCCATAATGTTTAATGTTTCCCCATAATGTCCTATAGTCGATGCATACCAACTTTTGTGAAGTCTGAACAAGTCCCAAGATATTCGGACCATATCTGCTAAACAATTAAATGAATCAAGCATTTTTTTAATAATGTTTTTGCAGGGGCATCCTGCAAATTTCATCACATTTCTGTGTTGAACCATTCAACTGTAATTATCATCCATTAGTGAGTTTTTTATTTAAATTGGAACCAGACCTAAAAAACAAAAGTGTACACGATTGCTTCACTCCATGCTAAGAATTCAAGCAGATGCGGCCTTTTCACAGCCTGCCAGATCTCAGGGAATGGGATCTGAGATGAATAAACTCACGTCTGCTCGACCCCCATGCGGTGATTTCAGGAGTCCAAGAAGCAAAAAGGCTGTTGACCTAAATGTGTTGTAACCTCATGCTCTGACAAACCACAAGCCAGCAAGCATTTCCAAAAAACTGTCTTCTTGGCATTCCGATCAGCCGTAGTTGAGGGAATGTTGGCCAGCTCTTGAGGGATGGACAGATGGACGATTAGCTATAATGAGGTCCTGCAGGGTTCAGCGTGACATGGAGCAAAGACAAGAGGCACATGCAGGAGCGTCCAAGGACATATTTGTCTCCAGGAAAGTGGAAGTCATTTGATATCGTTTTTTGGGGGGAAAGGTTCAAACCCGGGATGTTTTGGATCAATGCTATCAAATGCTTTAACACTATAGCTTTGTTGAGCATACTACCATACTATATGTACAATCTATGCAGCTATGCGAAAGGAATAACGAAGCTACTGTCTTCAATAGAGCTGAATTACTATTTTTATGTTTTATGTAGATATGCGAAAGGAATAACGAAGCTACTGTCTTCAACCAACACTGAACTGACTGGAAATTAATAATGGCATTATTGTCTTGAATTTTGGATTTGCCTCCTGATTTTATTTTGCATCAGTTTGATTTAGTAACATTCCTATACAGTTAACAATCTTTGAAACAATCTCTACTATATGAAGCACTATAAGAATAAAGGTGATTTGACTTGACAGTATCTGAGACAGATTTCAGATCAGAGGTCTTCAACCCTGTTCCTGGGGACCCTGACTGCCCCTGAGTTTAGCTGCAACTCTAATCAAACACACCCGAAGCTAATCAGGCTCCTCAGGATTGCTTGAAATAAGGCAGATGCTGAAGCAGGTTGAAAATAAACTCTGCAGGTCAGTGGGTCCCCAGGAGCAGGGTTGAAGACCTCTGGCAAAGATTACCCTGATGACGGACTACATTTGCCAAAAAAGTGATGTACAGTATACAGCAAATAACATTGTGTGAGATTCTATAAAGGTTTAATATTTCATACTTGTAAAAAGAACTTGTAAAAACTTTTACAGAAAAATAATCACATTAAAACTAGTCTGTCTTGTTAAAGGAGTCATATGATGCGATTTCAAATTTTCCTTTTTCTTTGGAGTGTTACAAGCTCTTGGTGAATAAAGAAGATCTGTGAAGTTGCAAAGAAGAAGGTCTGACAAAGAGATATTATTTATAAAAGTTGAGACTCGTCCACGCCCCCCTAAAACGACTCGTTCTAACACGCCCCCACATCTCTACATCAGTATGTGTTGGAAGATTTGCATAACGATGTCCAAATTTTTACGCAAAGAAAGAAGGAGTACATTTTATTCATGTTGTAGAATTGTTGTTGCCGCCGCCATGTTGCACTGTGAAAGTGAAACTACTGTTGTTTGCCTTCCAAAAGAGGACGATATCTGCTTCGTCATGCCTGGGGCTGATCCGTGCTGGTCGCTGAGGAAATACATCAACTTTGCACTCTGGATCGCCGAATCGGCTTTCACCGTGGATGAAGCGGAGTCCAGCCCGGGGTCGTCACATGTAGTTGCTGCAAGCCCAAGGTACCCTCCTCCGTAGAATCCGCCTCAAGCTGTCTCTAGGCCTCCCGGTCTTCTGCTCTCTCAAGGCTTCAGTGTGTGATGCCATTTTGTTGAGAAAGCGAAATTGCTCTGTTTTAGCCTTCCAAAAAGAAGACACCCACTAGAAATCATGTTTATATCACGTTTATAATGGGTTTTATGTTTTTGTCTTGTCGGTCCGGCCAGACAAGACATCACAATATGTTAAGAGGCGTAACATTTCTGTCACACGCTTGAGGCATATGCCCAATCACAACATGCTGGATAGCTGGCCAATCACAGCACACCTCATTTTTCAGAGCGATAAGCTTTGTAAAAATTTACCGTTTCAGAAGGCAGGGCATAGAAGAGAAACAATAATGTACAGTACAGTATGTGGAAAATAATGTTTTTTATATATATATATATATATATATATATATATATATATATATTATATATATACCTTAAACCACATAAACGCATTCCATTACACAGCAAATACACAAAATAATGCAACATCATATGACCCCTTTAAGTGAACAAAACTGCCTGAAATTACATTTTAAGATCTTAAGTAATAAAATGCATTCAGTCCAAACATAGATCAATCAGTCCATAATCTCTAAAGTAAACAACTCGAACTGATTAATAGCTAGATTTGTTAATTATTATTGATTAATTGTTGTTTGATTTTTTTATATTTATTTGAATGTTTTTGGTTTTTTTTTTATATATCTGAACAGATATGTTATTTTGTTGTTGCAATGTATTGAACTTTTATTTTAATGCAGAACAGTCCACCATTGTTTTTCGGAGGACTTTTGCTGGTGAGATTGAGCATGTATCGGATGGCTAAAATTACTTGGCAAGGCATTTTCCATGTTCAGCTCTTTAACCACTGCTTGCTCTGTTCATGCCAGAGTGAGTCATGACAGAGGAATTTTCATCTGTAGGTCAACAACTCACACATGCCTATATAATTCATGAGGAAGAGCGTTAACTCACACAGATCTGCACTTAGGGCAACTATCACAGTCAAAAGCAGATCTTTACGGGACTTTGTGGGTTGTCCTGAAGTCACTTTTTGTGAAATGCTGAAACATACCCAATCATTCCACTATTGCTGGTTTTTAATTACAGGTGGTTGAGCAATTCAAATCGTCCTGCCACGTGAGTCTGATCAGAGTAATCTAGGGCTTTACATATGCCAATTCCAACATCCCTTTGAGAAACTTCATATTAGTTTTTCATTAAAGCTGTACGAGTACAACTTAACAGTCAGAAGTTCACTCACCTTTTCTTTTTCATTATTACTTCATGCTTATCTTGAGTTTGAAGTGCTGAGAGATGAATTATGAAGGTATTTTAATGAAATACTGTGCACAACATGTTCTGTCCTCTTGAACTGAGCTGTCACTTTTTCTTTCAGATGCCGCTCCATTTCAATTTGCAACTCTTCAAGCGAGTAATTCCTAAAAGATTTAATTCAATAAATATTCATTTATGTTATACTAATAAAAAAAGATGCCTGGATGCTAAATTAGCACTTTGGCATGGTGGTTGTGTGCAAGACATTTAAAATTTAGGATTCATTTGTTAACCTAATGGAAGGTAAACATGACACAGGGAATTTTCTAAAGATTTGTGGTTGTGCAACTCCTTAGAACCATAATTCCTTGTTTTGCCAATTAAGGGTGAAATTGGTTAAAATGAGCAACTTCAAACTAAATATTACACAGATGCTTAATTTTATTTACAACTATTTAGGCTATAATTATGTTAAGGAAAATTTGCAAATTTCACAACCCTATAGGCTACTAAAATAGCCTACATAGCCTAAATGTACATAATCATGTAGGCCTAACTACGTTTTTTCCCGTGTAAATAGCCTATTAAATACATGTAATTGAAATATACAAAATTATTAAATATAGCTACTGTTTATTCGCCATGTGATCTTTCTTAAAATGTCCGTGAAATATGATTACACAACACCAAGTGAAGGGTTTTCTTCTCCTATTCGAGCTTTATCTCTCTTATCCAAGCTCCAAACGGGATCAATATAAGGCACAAGCCTCATTCTGTCCGACTTCACCTTTACTAGAAGTGTTCAGTACTCAAAATGAAAACGGCCTCTGAAATCATCCACAGGTTTAGCTCAGCGCCAGTCCCCTCAGCTGTGAACACGGCGGGTTAAGTAACTTCACCTTCAGTCAAATGCGCGGGCGAATACTGATACCTGGAGAACGCACGGGCGAAACACTCCAACCCAAAATGCCACCGTTTAAATTTGATTGACATAATTCACAACTGATTCAGAGAACAAAGGTTCCCTAAATGTCAAGATTATGGCGCGGAATACACAAGCCTTTCTCATCTCCAGCCGGACGGGTGAGAACCATGTCCTCTATTACAGGATTTAAGCTGCCTGTATTAATTGGTTTTCTTAATTAACACAGCATGCGTGGGCATTAATATTCACGCCTCATAAGAGAGTGACGCTCCTCATTCAGCACTAAATTATTTAGCTTTACTCAGAGCAAAACGGGTTGAAAATGGGACAAAAACAGCAATTAGGGGATGTGTTTGTGTTTTTTAATGATTATAAATGCTGCTGTTCTGCTGTTTTTCATTAATGATATGTATAACAACAATAAATAGGATGCTAATAACGCTGAAAAACAAGAACACGACAGAATAGGCCTATATGCAAATAGCTAAACAGCGATTAACTCTATGTGCAAACTCTTTCTGTGTGGTTTAAATGGTAAACAATGGGAAATAATTAGAGTTTAAAATGATTTATTATCCTTATCTGCCAGTTTGACAACTTATTCAATTTGACATGTCATGAGTGTCAACCAGCACTGAATAATTACCTCATTTCTACCTCGTTGTCAGTAAGCCATTAATTTACGATTCGACAGGTTTGGGGCTGAAGAACAAGAGGATAAGACCTACCAGTCAGAAAGAAAAATCACAAATTATTAAATGAAATGAAGAGCAGTTTTCTTCTCAGTGTTGACACACTTCCCCTTGAAACAGGAAGTTGGAGCAGGACATTATTAAAAGTCAAATCCACTTCCTTCACAAATACTGAACAAAAAATGAATAAATTAATAAAGCAACCAATAAAGACACATCAACAAACAATTTGCTAGTTGTTTAAAGGCAGGTCATAATTCATAACCTGTGGGGAGGGGCTCACTTTCAAGAGAGCATTTTATATTTTGTAATCTCAATCCTTTCTCCAAGACACCAAAGAGATAAAAGTGAGAGCAAACGGGGAATTTTCTTCTCAGATGTTTCTTCTGCTGAAAAAGACCCTAGTTTCAGATCTCAGTGATGTCTCAAACTGTGTTCAGATTTGCTAGAAAACCTGTAAAGAAAAGGCAAAGATCTTAATATTAACTCACACATTTCTCATTCAAGATCAGATCATCTCTGTTGCTCTTTGCATTTATTTTATCGTTTTATACTTTTACTGTATGGCAACAACTGACATCTTTATTTCTTTATATAAAACACAACTGAAAACTAGTGAGCTATTAAAGAGCAACCACTGAGCAGCAAAACTTTCCTGATGCAAGAGAAGTTCTGGTGAAGTTGGTCTCTTCAAAGAAACATCAGCACGAAGCAGTCGTCACATCAGCAGTGCCTGAATAAATGATGATGTAAAATATCGCCTGTGCTGTTGAGGGTGTGACAACAAATCAGGCCGCAGTCCTCCACAACCGCTGACACATTCTGACACTGATAGATCCGCACGGAGGGCCGCTTTTAATTACCTTTTAGCCCAGCACTGGAGAGAGAGAGAGCGCGGTTAAGAGGCGGCCATCGGCCGAAAGGCAGCGACAGAGATGAATGCACAAGACTTCCCACGATCAATCAGCCACTCCGGCCTCCTCTGGATCATCTGTCACGTCCCCGAGGAAAAGGCTGAAAGAGAAAGCTCTCATTCTCACCCGTCTCAAAGAGAAAAGTCACAGAACGAGAAAGACAAGAGATAATAAAGAGAAAGACAGTTTCGAGGTGTTTAAGAGGAGAGTGTGATGGCGAAAAAGCTCAAAGTGTGCAAACACACACATGCTGAAATAGTTAGCAGGCTCTTATCGATCGCTTCTGTTGTGGTTTAATTGCAATTAAAGGTTGCAAATTGGCCTGTGGATCATTTTCACCAGCGTCAGGATGCATGAAGACATTGAAATCACACACACACACTTAACTTTACTTAACTAATTAAATTAGGACAAACTATAAACTTCTATTGTTTATGTTTAAAGCAAAGTCTAAGTCAACAAATTAACCCAAACCCCAAAGATAAAATAAAACTGGATGCTTTTTTAGATTTTATACAGAGGGATATATAAATATATAGACAGACAAATATACAGACAGACGACTCGACAGAAAGATTGAAGGAGAGACAGACAGATATATAGACAGACAAATTGATAGATAGACGAAGAGGCATACAGGTGACTGACAGATGGATGCAAAAATAGACAGATAGACATATATAGACAGAAAGACAGACATATAGACAGACAGATGAACTGATAGATGGATGGATAGAAAGAGAGACATAGAGAGAAATAGACAGAGATAGAAAGAGACATAGATAGATAGATAGATAGATAGATAGATAGATAGATAGATAGATAGATAGATAGATAGATAGATAGACAGATGTGCAGACCTCGAAATATAAAGGTCTCCATATGAACAAGCAGCTCTCAGTTCTTCTGCGTCTGATGCTCTGTTGACTGGTTTTGATGCCTGAGCAGTTTCATGGTCACTGATTGCTGCTCGACCTTGCTCTCGGTCTTGCGTTGGCCGCTGTCAACATGGTCATATGGCCCTGACCTGTGACATCACTCAAGACCACCCGCAGATAGACGAGGAATGTTGAAGTCAATTCGCTGCGCGTCTGAATTTCAGCCAGTGCCAATCAATCAAAACATCATCCGGAGCTTTGCTCAGATCATTTATGGAAATGCAGAGCTGTCTAGCTCACATTTTTTAAAATCCAAAGTGCCAATACACAATCTTCTGATATTGGGCTGCCTCTAATCCGTGTGATTTTCAGTCTCTGTGCTACAAATAAATTGAATGCGAGTTGAAATCTTGAATATTTGTATGTATAACTAAGTTTTTATGTTTACATTGCTAGGGCATCACTATGCAGTTGCTAAGCTGTTTTAGTGTGTTGCTATGCGATTGCTTGGGAATTCTAATTGGTTACACACTGGCCAAAGTTTAATACTTCATTGGGACTGTTCAAATCACCCTAAACAAAAAATAAATGTTTCTAAATCAATTAATAACATGCATGAGTGTGCCAATAAGTTTCTAAATCAATTAATAATATGTGTGAGTTTAATGTTTCTAAATCAATAAAAATTGAATTAAATGTTAACTGAAATAAAATATATAAACATTTCTTATTTTAATTTTGATGTACAAAAATAACAAAACCAAAACTTAAATGAATAAAAGCTAAATAGACATATTAACAAACTATTAAAATGACAAACCACAAAAAAATTACTAAAAATACTATAAATTAAATGACTGAACTAAAATGACAAAATTGCATTAAACTAAAAATGGAAAAATAAAAATGGCTTAAAAATATTAACAAGAACTATAATATCTCAATACTAAAACAACACTGCAAATTACAAGTCAGATTTGGTTCGATACTGATCTCGTGTTACGATGCATTCACTTTCAAATCATTACTTCTAAGATACACAATAAACCGTTAAAAAGGACTGTTCATTAAAATGCTAAATCTGGCATTACATAATTATATTGGACACATATATGCTTGTGGTCTGATGTGCCTCATCTACAAAGTTTTAAATATTGTATAGGCCTATATTATTTTTTAATAATATGTTTCAATTCCAAATGTGTGACCTTACCATATTTGATACGCCCTTACTATACTTGATGCAAAATTTTAACTACTTGTATCCCTATATATTGTAAAATTATATATTATTACAGCCCTAATAACATATAAATCAATATATTCTAAGGCAGACTATCAAATATGTATGAATAAAGCAGCATGAAGTGTGTTTGACCTTTGTGAATGTGACATGTCTCTCAGGGAACACACGTTTGTTGACATGACGAGCTCTGAGAGCTTACACCTGCCCATGACGCCATGAACCTGCATCAACGCATGCAGGGAACGTCCGTCCACGGGGGTCACGGCCAGTGTGTGTGAGATGGACGTTCAGAGCTTGTACTCGAACCCCACGGGATCTGCAGCATTCTTTGCAGACTGCGAGGCGGTATCAGAGATGGAAAAAATCTCCCGATGTGGCGTCGAGTTTCCCGTTATCTGATGGAGTGCTGCTGGATGATGAGCCGGGACACAGCAGCCTCTGCTGACACTCTCATGATGACAGGACACAGCGGAAGAGAGACCTGCAGTGAGTGTGTGTGTGTGAGTGTGTGTGTGTGAGAGAGAGAGAGAGAGAGAGAGAGAGAGAGAGAGGCCACTCATGCGTTTCTTCTCTGGCCTGGACTGCAATCAACTAAAAGTACAAAAAGAAAAGGTGCTAAAATTATTATAATGTATGAGGGTCATGTATAAAGCAAAATAAATCTATATATAGAGATTGTTATTAAAATAGAAACTAAAACTAAATTTTACATTTAAAATAATGCATTTAATTTTAGAAATGAAAATAATCTATAGCTTTCATTATAATTAAAATGCATTGTATGTATAGACATATGTGCATATACAGTTATCAGATATAATTACTGTTTAGTTAATAAAATATTTAAATAATATTTACAAATAATCCATGCATTTAATTATATAAATAAAAATGATCAGAGGTAAAAAAGCTAAATAAATAAATAAAGGAATATTATAAAATGTATTAATCTTTATACAGTCTGTAAAGAATGCAAATGAAATTATATAACTCAAATGTTAAACCTCATTTTTACAGCTGGCTTGAGGCTGTTTGCAAAGAGACATTCAAATTAAGTAATCTAAAATAAAAATTATCAGCAGATGAACCAAAGAGGTTATAAAAATGCATATTCACATAGTGTACCTGGAAAGTAGTGATTTCTTGTAGACAAGAACATTCACTCCAACTTTGTGGGGTTATCTAAACATTTTAAAGTGTTGACTTAAATGTTCTGAACGACCCCAATGAATTTCATCAGCACAAGTCATTAACTTTTAAACCTCACAAACTCATTTGTGGGAGCTCAAATCCTCCTTTCCATAAGTGATGACATTCTATCGTGAACAAACATCTTTAATTAAAACATCCTCCCCGTCTGATCCGCACGTTTGATTCAGACGTGATTCTCAGAGGTGCGGTGAGAGTGACGGATGAAGGGACTGAAGCCTGTGTGAAGTGGTAGAGCCACGGATGGGCCACTTCTGGTCTCAGCCCAAAAGCCCTGATGTTGGCGTCAGCGCCGGCTCAATTACCAGTCAGGAATGCTATCTTTCTAATGGACTCTGATAGGAGAATAATCCAAATGCAGGCTTTTTAATGACTTCTGCTTTAATTAGTGATGGTATTAAAGGTGATTTGGTCTTCCTATTGTGCTCAGATCTTTTGAGCGAGTGATCACGAGTTTTGGATGGCTGCTATTTGCATCGTGAAGCTGTGTGAAAGAAGTTTTTATGAGCTCAGGACTGAAGACTGAGCTGGGAATGAACCAAATAAGTCTAAAACCGAAGTCAAGGCCAATGTCAAAGAGTTAGACATGCACGAAACGATGAAAGATTCTCACATATTGATTTAGTCTGGTAAATGCCTCACTGTTTGGTATTTTGAGTTTTGAGAATCAAACTCATAATTTGTACAGCTATAGAAGACCTAAATTACTTTTATTTTATTAATTTGTTTTGGACATGCCGTCATAGTTTCCTTCATTATTTATTTATTTTATTATTTTGTTTTGGACATGCCGTCATAGTTTTATTTATTTTTTTTTTTTTTTTGTGTTTTTTTTTATTAAGTATGGAGAATAATGCTGTCAGAATCACTAATTACCAAATCAAAGATCAATCAAAGCCATCTCAAGTTACCACTGGTGTTCCTCAAGGTTCAGTTTAGGGCCCTCTTCTGTTCATTATTACATACTGCCCCTTAGTCATATATTGTTTTTTAGGAAATGTGGTATTAAAATTTAAATAGTCACATTTATTCACATTTAAATATTATAATAACATAATATAGAATATCTATTTGTCTATGGAAAAAAATGGACAATTTTGTTTTTAAAATAGTTTTTTTTTTTAAATATTAAATAAGTTAAATATATCATTAAATATGTCATTATTAAATGATATTAAAAAGATTTAGAATATATTAATAATAGATGCTTTTATATAATACATTTCATTTTTTAAATAATATTTACACACTATTTACTTGAAAAAATGCCACAGAATCCATTGACATTCATCTTGCAAAATCTACAAAAATATGGTAAGAGAAAAATGTGTTCAAGATAAGACAAACAATTCAGTCAGACCTGCTCAGATTTTCCCCAGATTTAAATGGGATGTGAAGGAACCTTGAAGGAACCTCAGTGACCAGCATGTGACCTTTGAAAAGAAGTGAGAAGAATAAATATTTTTAGTCATAGTGAAAGGTCATGTCATCACATTGAGGTCAGCGGTGGTCAGCAACTCCTCAAAACACAGTATCAGAGTGTAGCGAATAAATTACCTGTGTACGTTATGATGTTTGCTTCAGCAGTGAAAAAGAACAGAAGGTAAAAGAAGGCTCTGAGCCACACCAATGGAAGTTTCCAGAAAATACTAAGTTCAGTATGCAGGTTTCAGTATGCTGTGCACTGCCTCCCTCTAGTGTTCAGCAGGAAAAACTGTCATTGAAACCCAATCAAGCAGTTGAAGTTACTTTGACAGTAGGAGTAATTTAGTAACAATAAGAGTTACTCACAGTATCTGTGCTGTCACAGTATAGTAAACACATTTCTAGCGTTCTTGTATGAGATCTCTTTAGTCACTTGAGTTGTAAGATCTCTGTGCTCTACATCAAATATTAAAGTTTAGGGTTGTATAAATAATCCATCGCTCTACAACAGTTGACATTTGTGACTCCTGCAAAATTCTGGAAATGCCAAATATAAGTCTTATCATGCTGAGCCACCGTTTCCTTATCAATATCAGCAGTGAACCTGCAAACACACTCCCTACTATTCACAAAGGAACCGTCAGCATATACTGAAACTAGTCAAGTAATAAAAAGTAATTCACTTAAACAGCTTATTTAGATTTTATTAATAATATATTTAAAACTGTTCCATGCTACAGAATTAAACAATTATAGTATATAACTATATAGGATATACTATATTGTATAGTATTTATAAATGTTTGTTATCATTTGTAACAAATTGTTTGTGTGTGTGTGTGTGTGTGTGTGTTTGTGTGTGTTTGTTTTTTTTTTATATATATATTAAACATACTTAACTAAAAATATGCCAATAGAATATAATTTACAATTAATAAACCGATTGTCATCATGTTAATAAAAAAATAGTAAATGGACTATTTACAAAAAGTAAATCATAATACATAAAAACAACTAATGAAAAAAAATATGAAAAATAAAATTGCACACAAAAACTTTTTAAAACTTAAAAAAATGTGACATCGAAATTGTGACAGCACTTTCAATTATACTTTACAGTAACTTTCTATAAGAAGCAAAAGAGTAATACTGAAATGAACTAACTCAAAGTTAATACAGGTCAAGCGTTTGTGTCAAGCTGAATAAACAAGTTCATTGTGCAACTGGCACATTGGCCTTGGCAGTGGTGAAATCTGTGAGATTCACACACCTGTGGGCATCAGCCTTGAGAAAACACCTGTTCTGAGAATTTCTGCGGGCACATATATATGGATGGCAGAAGTGTTCAGAGTGCAGAAAGTCCAGACAGACTGCAAACATGCTGAGGATCCTGTTGTTGAGCGTGCTGGTCGCCCTGGGTAAGACGTTTGTCTGTTTCTATTGAGAGAATCATTTGCATTAAGCTTAGATTTTTCCAATTTAACAAATGCATGCAATACTCAGAACTTTAAAAATTATGTCTATATAAACTCAAACTACAGTAATACTGTAGTGCTAGCATGTCTAAATGTGTTTTTTGTATCCAGCGCTGGCTGAGCCCAGATATCTGGAGGAGGCCCCTGAGGAGAGGGTCGTTGGTGGAGAGGTGGCAAGACCCAACTCTTGGCCCTGGCAGGTAAAACATCTTAACAATAACTCAATAAATAAGCTGTTTTGGGTTTTTTTCCACCTCTAAATGGATATGATTGTAAAAGGTTAAGGTGGTCAAGATATTTTTCTTAATATGGTTGAAGGTTGCTGTCTCGCTAACAGTCTTGACAAAGATGGTCTACAAGGCGGGTTGGCAACAGCCCCACCATCATTAAAAACCAGCTTGATAAAAAGTAAAACCATTTCAAGCTGCATTTTCAGCATGAAATAAGTCCGGTCTATACTTATTGGGTTATTTTAATCAAGTTTCAAAGAACACTCGTATTGAAATAAGGGCGTTTTCTATTGCTTTCCCCCTCAAATCTTCTGATTCTCACAAATTCGTTGCCTCTTTCCCAGATCTCTCTCCAGTACCTGTCTGGCGGCAGCTACTATCATACCTGTGGTGGGAGTCTGATCAGAGCTAACTGGGTGATGACTGCCGCCCACTGCGTTGACACGTAATGAAAGTTTTCTGTATCTAGATGGTTAAAAAAATAACAAACACATCTGAAAACTCTGTGAGAGATCACATACAGTATGAAGTGCCTTCTTACTTTCATACGATTGTCGCAGTCTGCCCTCTGGTGGCAGCTATAACTCACGTTCAGTGTTTGCAAAACAATTAAAAGATAACGTGACACAATTCTGACTTGTTTTCTCATAGCTATAAAGTCAGAATTGCGGGATATAAATGCTATTTAATATGTTAAGTTGATATTTTTGCAATAAGTCGCCATTTCAAGATTCAAGTCTGACTGTTTTCCTCAGAAGAACTGCGAAAAAAAATCAGTCGGAACTGTATGGTGTAAAGTCAGAATTTTAAGATAAAATTATAGTGTTACGTTATTTTATTTTGTTAATTTATGGTTTTAAGTTAAAATTTTATGATTCGGAAGTGTGTGGTGTAAGGTTGGATTTTTAATTTAACTTGTTTAATAATGAATGAACTTTACATAGTTGTTTAATGTAATATAAAAATATATTTTCCTTCAGGAAAGCGTCTATGCAGACAAAATGTAATAAATCCAGAATTTATGCTTGTTTCCCGACTTTACCTTTGATCACTTGAACGTGTTTCCTGTGCAGCTCGAGAACTTGGCGTGTTGTCCTGGGTGACCACAACTTAAACACCAATGAGGGTCGCGAGCAGTACATGAGCGTCAGCGCCGTCTACATCCACCCCAACTGGAACAGCAACAGTGTGGCTTCTGGGTGTGTAAAGAATAAACATTACCTACGCAACATACATGACTGTGGCGACAATTATACACAATATATAATTACATGTGTAACTTTAACTCAACACACGACTATATTAACAATTATACATAACTTTAATGAACACTAAAAGTACTAAATTGACACATACATGGGGGAAGTCATGGCCTAGTGGTTAGAGAGTTTGACTCCTAACCCTAAGGTTGTGGGTTCGAGTCTCGGGCCGACGATACCACGACTGAGGTGCCCTTGAGCAAGGCACCGAACTCCTCAACTGCTCCCTGGGACCGCAGCATAAATGGCTGCCCACCGCTCCGGGTGTGTGTTCACAGTGTGTGTGTGTTCACTGCTGTGTGTGTGCACTTTGGATGGGTTAAATTCTGAGTATTCTGAGTATGGGTCACCATACTTGGCTGTATGTCACGTCACTCATATCAACACACAAATGTATCAACAACTATTACAAACTTTCCGTGGCATTCAGCTGTCAGAGATTTGCATCAAATCATTTTTTTAATTATTTAATTTAAGTGTTTCTTCTTTCGTTTTCTTTTTTTTTTGAGTCTTAAACACATTAAATATGTGGCCTATGTGAATGTATTTTCTTGGATTGAAATACATAGAGCTAAATATATTTTTAAATGCTTTAAAAATTTAATTATTTATATTTATAAAATAATGTGATGTAATTTATTTTATATGTTTTTTTTTTTTTTTTTATTTATTTTTGTTTTTTTTTTGTATAATTTTAAAAATATTTAAATATATTTTTAAAAATTGCTGTATGGGAACAATGACCAGCTGAGTAATTATTCCTAACACATTAAATACAGTAATCTCAATATATCATATATCAAAAGTTATGCAATATAACTTTGACCCAGCATATACAATATATCTACAATTTAAATTTTCCCGCTTACTTGACTGTATCAACTTTTAGACCTAATTTTAATGCAACATAACTGTACAATTACACACATCAGCACTACATCCATGATTGTATCAAAGATTTTCTATTGTGGTTTTTCTAAATTTATTGATAACTGTTGTGTAATATATGTTTTAGATTTTACTTTTTGTGTGTCCGTTCTGTGCATTTCAGATATGATATCGCCCTTCTGCGCCTGTCCTCCAGCGCCTCTCTGAACTCATATGTGCAGCTGGCCAGCCTGCCTCCCTCTGGACAGGTTCTGCCCAACAACAACCCCTGTTACATCACCGGCTGGGGCCGCACACAGAGTCAGTTTAGCTTCAAGTACAACAAATCAGCCATGATGTTGCCTGAAATCATTCCTAACTTATTTCTATTTAATTTCTCTGCTCTGATCTTCATGCAGCTGGTGGGTCACTCTCAGCTCAGCTGAAACAGGCCTCTCTGCCCGTGGTCGACCACAGTACCTGCTCTCGTAGTGACTGGTGGGGAAGCACCGTGAAGAACACCATGGTTTGCGCTGGTGGTGGAAGCGACTCTGGATGTAATGTAAGAAAGACTCTCAAACAGAGAGTTCTCAAAAAAAAATCTCCTGTGAGAAGTTATTTGGTAATGCAGTAAAATGTTTTATTTTGGCCCGTTTTTAGGGTGACTCTGGTGGCCCTCTGAACTGTCAAGTCAGCGGTCAGTACGTTGTCCATGGTGTGACCAGCTTTGTGTCTTCATTGGGTTGTAACACCGCCAAGAAGCCAACAGTCTTCACCCGTGTGTCTGCCTACACCAGCTGGATTAGTGGCGTAAGTGCAATTCATAAGATCTCATCATCATTATTATAAACTTTACATATGTAATTAACAAGCAATAAATATCACGACTGTATTTTTTTTAATACTATTAAAATATCATGTTTCTTGTGCCATTTTGTTCATTTCAGATCATTGGATAAGCAGGAAAAACTGAGATGATGAGAGAAAAACATCCTCCATTTAGCAAGTTTTAACATCTGCAGTGGCTAAAAGTACAATAAACGTTTCATCTAATCTTGGGCTGCTTTGGAATCATTTTCAAGATTGTGTCCATGTTTAATCCAGTTTGATCAAAACATTAAAAAAAATTCAGTGGTGCACTTAAGTATCCAACGTTTTATTATCGCTTTATCTTAAATGAACATGTATTCAACAAGCTGTAACACTTGTTTTATTTAAACTGGTCAAATATTGCAAAAGAAAAATAAAACAAAAATAACCGTACAATCTCTTTCAAAGAAGTTATTACTGAAAACGGAGAATAATTCAAAAGGGAGCATCAACAGCATGAGACATACAATGCAAAAACTCTCACCATAAACATTTGACCCCTCAATGTACAGCCACTTTCAAAAGAAAACATAAGAAAAGTTTAGTTACCATTAGAATTCATACAGAGGACTCTGGAATTTTATTGGTATTGGTACTGACTTTTTGGTAACAAGACAACATTATTATAGCTATTACACAAAACGTATGATGCTGGACGACAGAAAAAAACAAGATAATGGAAAGAAAACAAAAGAAACAACAAAACCTGAAGCAGGCTCATTAGCACATCACTTATAGTGATAATGAAACATTCCACTTAAATATAATGTTTCCAAGATACATACTGTAGTGTTTATTGTATAAGGTCCATTTGCTAACAAATTGAGGACTGCAATCCTTTTCCACAAAAACACATTAATCACACACACATACAGTATGTATATACAATATGTGTGGTATATATAACACCAATGTGTATGTACTATCATACAAAATGTGCAATACTCTCTAAAACCGTTCACAGTTATCTCAGCTACTATTTCTGTTGTGAGTTTCATTTTTGTACCAGGGATACCTTCCTGCCCAGGCCCAAAGCCTGTATTTCTTTCACTCTCTGCAAGAAAACAAAGAAATCACAGAAGGTTTTAGCAACATTAAATGCTAACATGAACAGACAAGCAACACTGATGATAGTGTTTGAAACCGGAGAGGAGTTATGAGTGGCAGTGAAGCAACACAACCAAAGCTGCTGATATTTACAATATGGCGTATGTCTCGATTATATTCATACTATAGTGTTTATACTATTAACTATTATACTACTACTAACTTTTTTTTCAGTGATCAGTAAGTTAGTTCTCCATGAAATGTAAAGTATTACCTACTCAGACATTATGCAATTTCGGACACAGCAAAGCATTTCTAATCAATCGCATTAAAAATAAAAGATAAAAGTCCAACAAATATATATATATATATATATATAAAGATTTTTATAATGTTTAAATAAAAAATAAGTTAATGTATATATATATATATTTATATATATATGCAATTTAATTTATTTTACTGCAAACTCTTAAGATCACATCAATTGTACACAGAGGCCACATAACTTCGATCAACATGTTACTTACCACGGATTGTAAGTCTGAATGTCTTATATTTAGTCTCTCGGCTGCAGATGACCTGTAGTTTATAAACACCAGTGTGTTCAGTTCTGGTGTTTGTGATGGTCAGAGATCCAGACTCATAATTCAGATTCAGTTTGCCTCTGAATCTCCCGTCAGCATAATCATATGTAGAGATCTTTTCCTTTGTTTCCCCTTTGGCAATTGGGCAGTCTTCAGGTCCAAACATCCACAGTACAAGGTCATCTTCTTGAATTTCAATATCAGTGTTCAGCGTGACTGAATCTCCCTCCACCCCTGACACAGTCTTCTCTTTATTTTGTCCCAGCACCACATAAAAGAAAACAACATGGGCGTTATAACAGGGAATATTACTGCAATATTAATATTACTGAATAATGCTACAGTTACATTGAAGGTAAATTAAAGCACAAGTGTTTAAAAGCTAATTTTCATTCATTCACTTCCTCAGACAAAACCATTGTGATTGTTAGCATTCATCAAAACATATTATCTGAACATTTAATTGTTACAGCATCACATTACTCACCGTGGACAATAACCATGAATCTCTTGCATGTGCTCTTTTTGCCGCTGGTAATTTGAAGTGTATAAACATCTGAATGAACTCTGCTGATGTTCCTGATGGTCAGATCTCCAGTTTGCTGGTTTAACATGTGTTCTGTTTGATTATCTGGATTTGGAGTTTATTAGAATAATGTCTGATTGTTGGCTCGGTTGAGTTCGGCGATTAAAATGTCTTTATCGCTAAACTTCCACAGTATCCTGCCGTCATTCCTCAGCTCAGGAACATCAGTTTGTAGAGTGACAGAATCTCCCACTGTATGTTTCAGCATATTCACTGCACAAAGTCACAGAGCAACATAGGAGTGTTAATGTGCAGCTGAGTGATACAGTGTATTGAATACTGATTATAATTGTTTTTTTGTCAAGAATGCAGAACTCATTCACAGTGATCTTAACCTGAAGTGATTGAATGACAGCTTAAGTAATAATAAAAGAAGCGCTCTTTGGATAATTTGCAGATTGAAGTTTCATTATGCTAATAGACATGCACTGCAAACCGGAATTGAGTTTGAAAAAGCAGTGACTGTAATATAACTGTATAATAATTTGTACTTTATAAGATATACATTTTTAGCTATATTGTGCAGGTACAATCCAGCTTATTTGTTATTGTTTAAAAATGTATTATTTTGAGTTACTCACAGCAAACCAGAACATTGAATTTCTTGTAGGAGACTTCATTGCTGCTCTTGATCTGCAGTTCGTAAACTCCAGAGTCTGTGCTTTTAGTGTTCATGATGGTGAGATCTCCAGTTTGTTCATCCAGCCGCAGTCTGCGTTTGAATTTCCCGTTGTTAACATTGTAGATGCTGTTGTCACTGCTCTTTCTATTAACTGTGGCTATGATGGCATCTTCAAACATCCACAGTATCTCTTCATCTTCCTGTAGTTCAGTGACACCGGTCTGCAGATGGACAGGTTCTCCCTCCGTGATTTTTTGTGTGTCCTCTTCATGTAACAGAAACATGAAAATGTTTACATGTAAATCGGCAGATGAACAACTTAACATCTACTAAAGAGCTTAAAAGGAATAAAGTAATATTTGTAGTATAAAGGATATTATAATAAAGGTTATTTGAAATATTTTAAAAACATCACCTCGTACAATAACTTTGAATCTCTTATTTTTTGCTTTGCTGCCAGTGATCTTCATCTGATAATCTCCAGAGATTGGGATCCTGATGTCGCTGATGGTCAGATCTCCAGTCTGATGGTCCAGCTGTAGCTTGTCTCTGAATCGCTCATCATCGGTGTATGAGATGTTACCAGCCTTTTTGTAGATCTGAGCGATGACTGTATCTTGAGGTCCAAACATCCAGAGCACTTCATTGTCTCTCTGGATTTTAGTTGCACCTGTGTTCAGCGTGATGGAATTTCCCTCCGACACTGACATCATTTTCTTTTCTGTCTCAACATCAAGTGAATGGAGAAGATGTAAAATGTTTTAACATGGAAGATCATGAAAAAGCTTGTACATGAATGAGCAAGGATGAAAGGGTTAAACAATTCTACTCCTACGCATATTTACTGTAGATAACACTCACCTTTTCGTTTTTTAGAGTATTTTAACATGTAGCACATTACACCCAAAGCTACAGCCACTAACAGCGGGACACAAAGACAAATGAGCACAATATAACCAGTGGACAGACCCGGATCTGGAACAGCTGAAGAGAGACAAACACACGAACGATTTCATTATGAGGGAACATCTAAAGTACACTCTTTTAATGTGAGTTGACATGAACTACGTACCGACAAAAACATTGAATCTCTTGTAGAGTGTTTCTTTACTGTTGGAGATCTGTAGTTGATAAACTCCAGCGTCTGAGGTTCTGATGTCTCTGATGGTGAGAGATCCCGTCTGATTTTCCAGATGTAGTCTTCCTCTGAATATATCATCTGAATTCAGTGTGATCTCATGAATCTTAATGTTCATTTCAGCTATAACGCTGTCTGGATTTGTAGGTCCAAATGTCCACTGTATTAGATCATGTTTCTGTGAATCAGTAACACCAGTGTGTAGAGTAACAGAATCTCCTTCTTTCTTGTTTTCTAACCCTGCAAAAATCACATCTGGAAAACAAAAATGTCCACTGTATTAGATCATGTTTCTGTAACATAAAAAATAGTGTACAAATATCTGAGCTTCTCACCATGGACAGTAACACTGAAAGTTTTGAGGTAGGTCTCGTCGCTGATGATCTTTAGATGATAATCTCCAGAGTGTTTGGTTCTGATGTCACTGATGCTCAGAGATCCAGTCTTATTGTCCAGCTGCAGTCTGTCTTCAAACCTCCCATCATCAACATCATATAATGAGACTGCCTGAGTTTTCCCATCGATTTTAGCAATGATAGTGTTTTGAGATCCGTACATCCACATCAAGAAAAATATTCTCTGTATTTCAGTGACATCAGTGTGTAGAGTGAGAGAATCTCCCTCCTTCACTGAGACTTTTTCCATGTCCCCAAACACACCTGCAGAACAAAACGAAACAGCTAATTTAAAAAAATAATAATAATTTATATCATTAAACTACATTATTACTGCAATAAATAATTTAGGATGATGCCAACTGACGTTAATAGAGCCCACAATATAATACAGAATAATTGTCACATGTTTGTTCCGGTTTTCCTTTTTTGGTCATGTTTCCTGTTCCTGTCCCCAGGTGTGTCCCATTGTGTCATGTGTTTAAATAGTGTTCCCTGTGTTTAGTTCCTGTGTATGCTGTTAAATGTCTTTTTGTTCCTGTGTATGCCTGTTAATGATTAAATGCTATATCTTGAAGAATTCTCCTCCGTCTCCTCACTCCTTCCCGAGTGTATCATGACAGAACAGCAGACCAAGTAACATAAGCGGCACCCCTTTCCCCCTTGTTTTTTAATGAAGTATTTAGTTTTGTTTTTTCCCGCTCGTTCTGCCGCACTTAAATGGAAGAACGGGCAATGTTCATTACATTGGCTCAAGCGAGCCCAGACCCCATCAACTTCACGAGGGCATTCATGCCGGTCACTCTTACCAGCTCCCTCGAGGGGGAAACCTTGTGACGCTGTTCAGGATTCACGAGGGCATTCATGAGCTCCCAGACACAGGAAACGTATCATATATCACTGGGCAGGATCCAGTGTCTGCACAATATGATGGTAGTTCGACATTTTCCTAACTTCCAAGTTTTGTGATTTTTTTTTGTATGTGTGTTTTTGTCTGAGTCGCTTTTTTTTGAGTATAGGCTTAAAAACATGGACATAGTGTCCGTGACGAAAACCCGGGGGTTCCTAAGAGCGTTTTTGAAGCACAAAGTAGGCCACGGAATAGTGCCTGGTATCCAAATGAAGGCCCACCTTCTGAAATACGAAATGTGTTGTGATTGGTTAGGATGAGGCCAGTGTGATTTGTGATTTGGTTAGCACAATGGGTCAGTGTGTGTTGTGTTACTTTAGTCTGGTCCTGTGTTGTGATTAATTAGCTTGGCGTGTGTTAAAGTCAAGTCAAGTCACTGTTATTGTCACATCACCACAGCACATGTGCCTTGGTAAGTGAAATTCTGTTGGGAATGCTTGCTACCTTCAGAAATTGCAGAAAGCTGGGCCAGTGTGTAACATGGTTAGCCATACAGATTGGTCAGCTGGGTCAGTGTGTGTTGTGAAAGCTTGGCCAATATGCACTGTGCTTGGTTAGCTGGGTCATCAAGTCAAGTCAAGTCATAGTCACACACACAGTGTGTTCTATTAGACAAACTAACAATTAACACTACACACTTATACACAATATGTACACAGTCATACAGTTTAGCAAACTACACATTAACATACACATTATACACAGAATGTACACACATACATTCTACATTATGTAAACACATAATACACACGCATAAAACATACACACGCATAAAAATATGGTAAGGTGCAACAGAGTGTACATGAACCGGATACAGAAATGTCATGGATGTGCATCGGATGGTATCCAGTGGTAACAGGTAGGTTATTGTATTAAATGCAGTGTGTATGTATAGTCCAGTGTTGAGCTGTTAAAGTTAAAGTGCAGTGTGTGGCATACCATATTGTGGGAGTATGCTGTAGGGGGCTGTAGGGTGTATTAGTTCTGACTGTTCATTAGTCTGATAGCCAGAGGGAAAAAGCTATCCCTCAGTCGGCTAGTGCACGATTGGATGCTGCGGAGACGTCTTCCCGAGGGCAGCAGAGAGAGCAGTCTGTGGGATGGGTGGCTGGAGTCACTGATGATCCTCCGGGATTTCCTTATACACCGCCTGGTGTAGATGTCCTGGAGGGAGGGAAGCTCACCTCCAACAATGTGGCTGGCAGTTGGCACGACCCTTTTCAGAGCTTTGCAGTTGCCAGCAGTGCTGTTTCCAAACCAGGCAATGATGCATCCAGTCAAGATGCTCTCTGTAATGCAGGTGTTGAATGCTGGGGCTCATTCCAAACTTCCTCAGCCATCTCAGAAAAAAGAGGCGCTGATGTGCCGCCTTCTTCAGGACTGCGTCAGTGTGTGTAGACCAGGTGAGATCCTCACTGATGTTAATGCCCAGGAACTTGAAGCTGCTTACCAGCTCCACAGGTGTCTTGTCGATGGTGATGGGTGTGTGTTCTCTTCTCTGTCTCCTGAAATCCACCACCAGATCCTTGGTCTTGTCGATGTTGAGTGAGAGGTGGTTCTCCTGACACCATTTAGTCAGGGTGCTCACTTCCTCTCTGTAGGCCGTCTCATCGTTGTCGGTAATCAGGCCTATCACCGTTGTGTCGTCAGCGAATTGGATGATGACGTTGGAGCTGTATGTGGCTGTACAGTCATGTGTGTACATGGAGTACATGAGTGGGCTGAGGACACAGCCCTGAGGAGCACCAGTGTTGAGGGTCAGTGGGGATGAAGTGTTGTTGCCCATTCTGACCACCTGACTTCTGCCTGTCAGGAAGTCCAGGATCCAGCTGCACAGAGATCTATTTAGTCCCAGAGTCTGGAGCTTCGCAACAAGTGTGGCAGGCACTATGGTGTTAAATGCTGAGCAGTAGTCCACAAACAGCATTCTCACATAGGTGTTCTTATTTTCCAGGTGGGAGAGAGCAGTGTGTAGGGTTAAAGCAATAGCATTGTCTGTAGAATGGTTGCTACGATATGCAAATTGTAGCGGATCCAGTGAGGCAGGCAGGCAGAGCATGTGCTGAAGATGGGTGATTTTGTTTCATGTGATTTTGTTTTTCTTTGGTTTGGGCACAATGGTGGATTTTTTTGAAGAAAGAGGGACAGAGCTGTATTGAGAGCTTTTTTGAGGGATGTGTGTCTGTGAAAATTGGCTAGTTGGAATGCGCATGCTGGCTAGCCTGGGAATGCCAGTTATTAAGTCGGAAGGATCATACAGCCGCGACAGAGACGGAGAGGCACTCACATATTCTGCGCAGCCACGGGATGTTCTGTGTGGGCAGTAGCTGGTTATTAGCTCATCTGGTAGAGAGGCCAATTTACAGTCTGTTTATTTATGTTATGTTATTGATTCCCTGCCACATACTTCTTGGCATCGTTGGTGTTTGTTTGTTCTTCAACTTTGTTTTTGTATTGTCTTTTTGCGGCTTTGAATGATTTCCTGAGATCGTAACTGGCTTGTTTGCGATCATCAGCATTCCTGTATTTAAAAGCGGATGTCCGCACTGACAAGGCTGCTCGAACATTGCTATTAATCCACGGTTTTTGGTTGGGGTAGATGTGGATTGTTTCTGTTGGCACTACATCTTCTACACACTTCTTTATGAAACATGTTACAGTTTCTGAGTATGCCTCTATGTCGTCATCAGACGGTGCCCAGAACATGTCCCAGTCCACGTGATGAAAATTGTATTTTGGTATTTGGTTTGATTTGTACGGTCATGTATTAATTGTCCTGAGGGCGGGTCCTTCCCGTTTCAGTTTCTGCCTATAAGCAGGCAGAAGCAGAATGAAAGAGTGATCCAAATTGGCAAAAGGTGGGAGGGGGAGAGATCTGTAGTTGTCCTGAAAAGAAGAGCATCAGTGGTCCAGTGCACGATCACCACGTGTGTTGATGGTGATGTGTTGAAAATATTTTGGAGCTATTGTTCTGAAGTTGGTTTTGTTAAAGTCCCCCATAACAATAAACGCTGCATCTGGGTGCGCGGTTTCCTGCTCACTTATATTCCCATACAGTTCCTTGAGTGCCTGCTCTGAGTTGGCTTGAGGAGGAATGTAAACAGCGGTGATTATGACCGCTGTGAATTCCCTCGGTAGCCAGAATGGTCGACACAGAAGCATATGAAATTCCAGATCAGGGGAGCAGAAGGATTTAATAGAGTGTAGGTTCCTTTCATCACACCACAAGTTATTGATAAAGAAACAAACGCCCCCACCTCTTTCGTTCTGTCCGAGCGGTGCACGGAGAACCCCGTAAGCTCGATGGCTGAGTCTGGAACCACTGCAGACATCCAGGTTTCTGTGAGGCAAATAATGCAGCAGTCCCTTGTTTCTCATTGGTATAAGATACGTGCCTGCAGTTCACAGAGTTTGTTGTCCAGTGACTGAACGTTAGCCAGCAAAATGGTTGGGAGAGGAGGTCGGAGGGGACGACGTCTGAGTCTGACAAGGACGCCTGCTCTCTTCCCTCTTTTCCGGCGGCGTTTCCTCGGTTGTGCCCGTTCAGCCCAGACAAAGGGCTCTGATGCGGTGTCTGTAAACAAGGTGCCAACATTCAAGAACTGAAAGTCCCGTTTGTGTTTTGCGACATAGGAACCTATGCTTAGAAGCGTGTGTCTGTCGTAGACAGTTATACAAACAACATCCAACACGTAGAACAACAAAAAGACAAGTAAAACAAACGAAAAACTGCAAAGTTTACTCGGACCTCGCAACATGGCCGCCATGCTCGGCACCATCTTGGATCATCTTGGATCATGAGTCAGTGTGTGTTGTGACTGGTTAGCTGGGCCAGTGTGTGTTGGGATTGACAGCACTCGGTGCCTGGTCGGGAAATGTCATGCCCCTTACCATAGTCACCTGCTGCAAGCTTCAGTGTAAATATTGCATCAAAATCTAATCAATCTGACCTCGATTTAAACCTGGATGATTGTAACCACTATAAGTTTGTCTGTCTTAGGAAAGCTAGCACATCTCTGACATGGTGATAACACTCACTGCCTTTTCTAGTGCAGCTCAACCAGGTCTCATCCCATTCGTTGATATTTGTGATATCACAAATCCCGGCACTATAAGTTTGTCTGTTGGTTTGTTTAGTTTTTGAAAAGTGTCATCTCCCTTTGAATTGGACTTTGGCTTTGCATTTTTTAACTCAACTTTGCAGATTTTTTATACTCAAACAGCAACATTACAGAATGAGTTGTGTTGATAAGTTGATTGGTTTAACTCAATGTTGTCATGAAGGGTCAAATCAGCTATATAGACCAATTTCTTTTTTTTTGTACCAGGCTGTAAACTTTTATTTATTTATTTTTTCTGCTGTAAAGTTGGGCATTTTAACATGGGGAGTCTATGGAATTGAGTCCCTTTTGGAGCCAGCCTCAAGCAGCCAGTCGATGAATTGCAGTTTTTAGCCACTTCCTTGTTGGCTTCACGAGAGAGCAGGGGGGTATTCCAGAAAGCGTTGGTTGTTTTTATGTTTAGAGAGTAAGTAAGTGGATACCCTCAACTTTCGGTTCCAAAAACGGAGGTAACTTTCAGGGTATGTTAGTAGTCATAGCAACTCACTCTCGTGAACTTAACCTGCTCCGGAGCAGCTTCTGTTCCAGGGTTAGTTCACTTCAGCGAGCCTTCAGTGGGCGTGACAGATAGCACACAGCATTATATAATATTACAATAGTAATATACTTATTATATATATATATATATATATATATATATATATATATATATATTTTTTTTTTTTTTTTGATAGGTTAATGAGGAAGCACAATATAAGTAATAAATAAGGTAACATTATTCTAATATGATTATTTCTTTTATTGCCATATATAAGCGTTATCTGTATAAATTATAAAACATTATGACAAGGTAATGTTTAACTTATAAATATTTATTTATTTTATTTATTACATGTTATATTATCTCACACATGGATTTTCTATAATGTCTAAATTCTAAATCAAAATACATATCTGATATGACTTAATATATAATTAGCATAAAACAAAAAAAAGAATTCACATTCTCAAGGATTAAAGATTACATGGGAAAAAAATCACGGTCATCATTAGGTGGCGATATGCACTAACCATGTAAACAACTAATGAACGAAGAAAGAAACAGCTTGGCGAGCGTCCGTTTCCATAGTGACTCGTCAATTCGTCACTCTGTTGAGAATGTCTTGAGTCTTAACCAGGAACATACTCTGAGTTAAACACTCCCGGAGCATTTTTGGAACCACATACCTCGAGTAAGAGGGGTTAATCAACCGAGAGTTCAGGGTTTAGTTCACGGTAAGTTAACCCTGCTTTCTGGAATACACCCCAGGAGGTTGCCTTGCCGCTTGGTGTAAACACAGAGAGAGCCCATGGAGCTGCTAAGCTTCGTCAGATCGCGTAAATCAGCGGAAAATGAATAGAAATGTTGATTCTGTCTGAAGCAATATTAAGAAAACAAGAGTAAATATATCAATCTCTCCATGTTTATACATTTTTGGATTATAATCTCTTATTGACGCTGTTCAGTGAATCTATGTGAACACAAATAAACCGCTGCTGACATGCGTGGTGAATTTCTATTCTAAATCTGACATAATAGAGATTAATTATTTTGCACTCCTGACATAAATTACTAAATTACTGTTACTGCAACAACGTTTTATCAAAACAGTGGTCAAATATCAAAGCTATAGAGTCTTCAATATTTCTACTGACTGCAGTTTGTCCAGAGTGTGATGTTTAACGTGCTGTCAAAGTGAAACAAAAGTAATCTGGGGCCGTCGCCAATCTTTGACTTTAAGCCTTTAAGCATTGTCCCAATCCCATCCACCCAAACTGTGTTTTTCGCAGTTATTAAGTTTCTTAGTAAATAGTTTTCTTCCTCGTTTGAATATTTCAGGATCAGTAGCCTATCACAAAGAGGGGGAGCACACATTCCTTCGCGTTCACGCATCTGTTTTGAATCACAGACTTTGCGCTTTTGGTTGAACTTTTTTTGAGGTTATAAATACACGATTTGTATTACTATTCGAGACTCGTTGTATTTCGCTTCTTCTGCTGATTATATTCATGCGCAAGATATAAAAACATGAAACCGAAAGTACTGAAGAAATAAACCGAAAACTTACCGTCCAAAATGAATACGAAAGAAACAAATAAAAACACTTTCTTCATATTGCTGCAGGGTTCAAGATCCTGATCCTGACTCGAGTTCTCGTCCTGTCAGTTTGTCTTTTCTTACCAACACACCCAGTCTGACGCAGGGCCCGAGAGGGACTCATTTTTAGCCCTGGAATTTATACCTTTGACCGACCTACCTCCTTTTTTTTATCTATCATTCGCACGCATATCTCCAACAACTGAGGCTGTTGTTGTTTTTAGCAAGATGCCGCTGTCAGAGGAGTCAAAAGATAATTATGTCATCTACTGCCAGTTATCTTCAGAAATGGAAAATAAGTGAAAATTGTGATGTTTTAAGAAACTATTGTTTATTCTTGTATAGGCTGCTTGTAGAAATAAGTGTTTATTATTTAAGAAAATAAGGGACAGAATAAGGAATGCTCAAAATATGTGTACTGTACCATAATGCAGGCCTACAGTATATCTGCCTTATGTAAAATTATTTTAAAATAATTTTAATGTCATACAAAAAATGTCATCAGCCTGAGTAAATTGTACCATAATAGAATTGTGACTTCACAACAAGTGTAGAAGGCTAATTTAGGAGGCAAAAATAGTGTGAAATTAGAAATGGCATGAAGGTCTATGAAACGTCAGTCAATAAAGCATTCATGAATTCATGATTTTTCAGCCATTTCAATTAAAATTATCCTAAAATTGCTTTTATTACTCATTGTTGCATTTAGTCTGATGCTCCAGGCCATGCTTAACTCCTAATATTGCCGCTGCAGTGCTTGGGCCCATAATTGCTGCTTGCAGCTATATTTTATTGTTTTACTGCTATCACTGCCTGGTATTATAATAACTTGTAGCTTCTATTATTAAAAATGCAAGATGTGTTATTGACATGGGAAGCTGTAGCAAAAATGACAGTGCTCTAGCAACAGTAGCTTAATACATTAATACATGATAACTGACACTGAATGAGAATAAACACACAAAATAGAAACACAAAATGAAGATGATGTAATCAAGTTTCAGTGAAATATCTTCACAATCTTCTATGATGGCTGAATCTTCTATGATGTAAAAAAAAAAAAACAGATGATATTTGGTATTAAGGGACAAACTATTGCAATGCATCAGCATCTCTTAGAGATACTTCAGAGTAAAATAATCTAAAAAAACAAAATTTAATCAATTAATACATTTATTTAGTAATATATTTATAAATTTAGAATTTTATTAGCAAATGAGATGTTCAGAGAAAGTGCATTATAAACCTTAAAATATATTTTACAATGTTAGAAACATGAATCTCATTATGGCTGCGGGGTTTCTGCTCGAAAACACACTATCAATCAGTTCAAGAAAGAAACTGACCACTGGAGTGAGGGAGAAAAATCAAACACACTGACCACAATCATGCTCTTGGTCCTAAAAATAAATGTGAACATTAGTCTGTTCTTCAGTTTATATTCCATATGGCTATTATCGTTTGATCGTTATAACATATAATGGAGGACATACAGATAAGAGTCAGGAGGGATTGTGGGAAATGTAGTGCAGTGGTGATCGTGACAGTACATTAAAATCTGTTATGCATTAGATTACTTGCGAACAGCTTTTAAGTAAAATCAGTGTTTGTCCACTAGAGGACAGACATGATCAGATACTAATACCAGCAGCAGTGTATCTGTGTGACCGTTTATTTATTGAGCAGACAATTTTATCTAAATGACTTATGGATGAAAATTCAACAATCAAACGCAATTATTGCAAGGCAGAATACAATAAATGTAGTGGAATACAAAAACCAATATGATTTAAAGAGAACAGTCACTCAGGGCTCATTCAGCCAATACGAACTATAGCATTCTCTTATAAAGGACATACAGTAACAAATAACACAGTACCTCCGTATACCCGTTGTATAAAGTTAATTTACTCACAAACTGATGTAGTAAAGTAAATTCATGTATAACAAAATATATACAAGTTGAACCAAATACTGTTATATGTCACCTTTTTTTCCACAAGCACCAAAGTTAAATAGTTAAGAAAACAATCACTCTCATTGGGAATGTAATATCATCAAAAATGTGCAATACTAGTGCAATAATAGTTTCTATTATTGTTATGGTGTTGTTATTTGCATTAAGGGGGTCCCCTCCTGCTCAGGCCCCCCATCTGGACTTCTTTCACTCCCTGAATGCAAAAATGCAAAAAGTTAAAAAGTTTATATTTATGTACTAAGATAAATCACATTTAAAAAATCTAAGTATTCTGGAAATGGAAATTAAATCCCAATTGATATTTTTTTTTTTCAATGTAATTATTTTAATTAAAGTGAAATAATGTGATTTCCAAATAAAGGCACACTAAATAAGATCACCATGTTACTCACCACGGATTGTAACTTTGAATCTCTTGTATTTGGTCTCTCGGCTGCTGATGATCAATAGTTTATAAACTCCAGTGTGTTCAGTTGTGCTGTTTGTGATTGTCAGAGATCCAGTCTGATGATCCAGGTTCAGTCGGTTTCTGAATTTCCCTTCAGTTCCATCATATGTACACTGTGGAGGTCCAACTTGGTAAAAACAGTGGCTCTGCAGACTTGTTCTAAAGCTACTGCGATGAGAGGAAGTGTGTATCGAAACTTCACAGTAATCTTGTTGAGGGTAAAGTAATTGCAGTAGCCTCCATCGTTCTTTGCCATGAAGGAGAAGCTCAAAGCAGAAGGGGAAGCTGAAGGGAAGATGTAGCCTTGTTTTAATGCCTCCTCATTGTACTCCTCCATGGCTTTCTACTCACAAAGTGAAAGAGGGTAAATTCTCGTGTCAGGTTGATGCCGCAGTGATAGCCTTTTTGGGCAGCGCCGACATACAGAACGGTTTCATTACAGGTGTCCTGAGTTTAAATCCTGCATGGCTCGAGGAGCTTTCCTGATCCTCACACTCTCACACTCTCTCACTTCACTTCCTGTCAACTCTTCATTGTCCTATCATAATAAAAGCAAAAAACTACATCTTTAAAAAGAATTATCATTCCAGGATGAACGCTTCAGCTGCTGAAAATCTATTTAAATATCTAGAATTAAACCACAGTGTAAGAAAAAGAAAAATCCTTTTGATGAGGAAGTGGTTAAAAGTTTTTTTCAGTGTTACACTCTACATAAGCTTATTTTGCAACTTTATAGGCCTTGTGCAAAACTGTGACTTTATTTCTGACTTCAGTTTTTAAAATTGTGACTTCATGAGAACTGTGGGGTTATAAAGTGACACATTATAACAAAGTAGCTTGTTTACTTAATTTTCTGACTTTATTTTTGTCTCTTTATTTTCTTTTGTTGTTCAGCTCTTCTGCCTGTTCCTGTCATCTCCAAAAACTGTCCACAAAATCCTTCATCATCAGTCTCCAGATGTGTGCTGCTGTGTTCAGTGGTGAATGTGAGTCATGTGACTCTCTCCTGGTACAAAGGAAACAGTTTATTGTCCAGCATCAGTGTGTCTGATCTCAGCATCAGTCTCTCTCTACCTCTGGAGGTGGAATATCAGGATAACAACACCTACAGCTGTGTGATCAACAATCCTATCAGAAACCAGACCACACATCTGGACATCAGCAAACTTTCATCCATGTAGGGGTTTGTTTTTTTCTGTACTGCACAAAGTGAAAATTTATTTTAATAAATTCATTTTTAAGAAATCTGACTGTAAGGTATTACTAGCTAGCTAACTAACCCACATAGGTAAAATGAATAAGGGGCTGTTGTGTGTAAAGACCACCCATTGGCCCAAGTATGGAATTAATTGGGATGTGCGAAGGTTCACTGTGTAAGTCTTTTACTTGTGCTTCTGTTAAGTTCACTTTATTTATTAGAATTGTTGTTTCAATTTGATTCTAGCACTGTGCTTAATCTAAATACAATTTCAAATTATTACAAAATGTAGACCGATATATTTATCAGTTTAGTTGGTTTAATTTGGATATTCAATTATTTCTATTATTTCCTTATTAATTATTGAACTATATTCATTCATTATTGATTTGATGTCACACAGAGTCTCATGTGAGTCAGGTCATGGATCTCACGCTCACAAACTCTCAGCTCTGATCTCTGTCAGAGAATGCAGGGCTAACTATAACTATCTGGCCGCCCACTGCTTGTAGTTTGCTTCGTCATGTTTGTACAACTTGGTAAGACAATGTAGACATTTTAAGATATACTTTAGTATTATTATGCTATTATTGTGATAATAATACAGACCCGTGAAGAAGAGATAAGAAAGAAAGAAAGAAAGAAAGAAAGAAACCTTTTGAACTTTTTGTTTTAAGTGCCAATTAGGTAAGTTTATCAGTCAAGTGCCCCATACGCACTTTAAATTTAGGTCATATTAATTTGACATTCAGATGAGAATAGAAGGAAAAAAGCATTGACTCCAGAGCAGCTCATTCTTCAAACGTCCTCTTTGTCATGACTCATGGGATGCTGGTGTTCATCTCATTGTCTTAGGCAACATTTTTCCAGAGTGTTTGCACTTTTCCAGAGTATAAATGTGACCCAAACCACAAAACCAGTCATAAGTTGAGTAGGTATGTTTTTTTTGTTGGAATAGAATAAAGTGTATTGTTTGGGATGATTGATTTTTCTTTTACGTGAAAAAATCATTAGGATATTAAGTAAAGATCATGTTCCATGAAGATATTTTGTAAATTTCCTACCGTAAAATATACATCAAAACTTAATTTTTGATTAGTAATATGCATTGCTAAGGACTTCATTTGTGCAACTTTAAAGGTGATTTTCTCAGTATTTAGATTTGTTTGCACACTCAGATTCCAGATTTTCAAATAGTTTCATCTCGGGCCAAATATCGTCTTGTCCTAACAAACCATAAATCAATGCAAAGCAAAATTGACAAAATTTACCCTTATGACTGCTTTTGTGTTCCATGGTCACAAATGTGCATGAAATATTTGAATTACAAAAAGACTAGGTAAGACTTTACTTTAAAATTGACATTTAGTCATTGTTTATTCCTTATTTCATGTTCTCTTCAATTCTCTTAAATGAACAAACAAGAAGGAACATTTAAAAAATGTTAGATGAATTGAATATTCAACTTACCATTCCAAAAAAAAGTATAATTAATATTTTTGTGCTAACGTTTTGAGAACATTTTTAAACACCATAAACTATTATTATCAGAAGAAAGTTTGTTCATAACTTTAAGAGAACCTTGCCAGAACGCTCTGATAGCGTTCACTATTAGCTGGGTATCTGCTAAATGTGACTATAAGGCATGAAGGCATTATAAACATCATGATTTTCTGTAACAATGTGTACTGTGCAAAGCACTATACCAAAAAAAATTTGACAAATAACAACACATTACCTGAGTCCGTATACTATGGTATAACGTTCATATACTAACAAATAGATTTACGTATGAAAGTAAATTCATTTATAACAAATAAATGGACCAAGTTGTTAAATCTTTTTTTTTTTTTTTTTTTTTGAAGCACCAAGTCAAATAGTTAATAATAAATTCCCTCTCATTGGGTATGTAATGTCATACAAATGTGCAATACTGCCTGAAATGGTCTGAATTCACAGATACTATATTACTGTTATGAGTTTGATATTTGCATTAAGGGGATCCCTTCCTGCTCAGCCCCAAAGTCTGGGATTCTTTCACTCCCTGTAAGAAAACAAAGAATCACAGGAGGTTAAAAAGTTGATGTCTCAGCATTATGCAGCATTATACTCATGTTTAAAAATCTAATCGGATTCATCACACTCAAAGTAACTGAACTGTTGAGTGTCAATCCATGAAGAATCCACATTATTAGGAATATGTGACTATTGAGAAATTTTGTTAAAATTGGAGACATTTCAATTCAGAACTGAACTCATAATTAATTTTTTTTTCAAATGTAATTATTTGAATTAAAGCTGATGTGATTTCCAGATAAAGCCTACATATATAATATCACCATGTTACTCACCACGGATTGTTACTTTGAATCTCTTGTATTTGGTCTCTCGGCTGCTGATGATCAATAGTTTATAAACTCCAGAGTGTTCAGTTGTGCTGTTTGTGATGGTCAGAGATGCAGTCTGATCATCCAGCTTCAGTCTGTCTCTGAATTTCCCTTCAGTGGAGAAACTTGTACTGAAACTTGTACTGAAAATTGCTTTATTTATTTCTCCTCTAGCGATGAGACTGTCTTCAGGTCCAAACATCCACAGCAGCAGATCATCTTTTTGTATTTCAGTTTCGTTGTTTAGCGTGACTGAACCTCCCTCCGTCCCGTACACAGTCTTCTCTTTATTTTTATCACAGCACCACATAAAAGAGGAAACTCATGAACATTATAACACACGATGACTGCTATAGTAATGTCAAAATTAACGGCACCTGATAAATTCAAATTTTGTTCAATATTATGGATATATATTTTATTATGGATTTTTGTTTTGCACATAGGTAAGAACTTGCACAGGTTTGGAGTGACATTTTAAGTAACTTTTGTTTAAAATTATTTGTATATATTTTATATTGTTGATGGGTTTTTTGTACATATTCTTATCCCCTCTTTGCTGCATTATAAATTTTGACAACTACGTAAATCCACTTTTATGGTATAAATTTGAGTAAAGAAAAAAAATATATGCAATGCAAAATGTGTCTGTTGATCTTATTCTAGTTCATTTATAATTTCTCATGTTTGTTGCCAAAATATATTAAAACTAACATTGTTACCTATATTTCCATTATGAAAAACTTTATTTGTTTTTATTTATGTGTCTGTTGCCTGAGTAGGGAACGAGACACTGCGTCCTCTAGGGGTCGCTATGGGGAACATCTCGTCGTGACCCGTGTCTGAAGCATACAAATGAAAAAACACCAACGAGTTGGCCGGCGACAGCCTCTGACGTCACTATCGGTGCGACTATAAAACAGGCACCGGGAAAACACGTCATTCACTTCTTCGTCTGAAGCTTGCGTCCGAAGCATGGCAGGGGGCTAGAGGACGCAGTGTCTCGTTCCCTACTCAGGGAACCATGGTTACATTCGTAACCTGAGACGTTCCCTTTCAAGGGGACTTCGAACTGCGTCCTCTAGGGGTCGATGTGCGGAACAGTATACCCACGTAGCCATGCTGAGGGGAGTGCAGGCCAGAATCATGGCGAACACTAAGTACCAACTCTACCATTTCAATGGGAGTTGCCCCCGGGACGTTTAGACGGCTGTCTGTGACAATACCCCTTACGGCCAAAGGCCTAAGCTGCATACCCAACTTAATTGTTAGGGCCTCGGCCCGGTGGTAGAGCTAAAGGCTTGGAATCAGGAAAGATTCCTTTAAAGGGATACGGCTAGGAACCTAGCATTTTATACTAAGTCTTGCCTGTCACACAGGGGCTACAGCTTGCTTCCGCAAAAGCTTGCTGAAGGAGCTGTCTCAACAGATCTCCAGTAGCAACACCCTGTTTAGGTAGGTATCGAAGGATACATAGGTGGAGTGGCACCCAAGATGAACGAGGATTTTACCGACTCAAGAAAGGGCACGAAGCAACCCTGAGAAGCTCTCACTATATAGGATTTTAGAAAGAACGCAGAGTACTAGCGTGTGAACTTACCACAGTGTGGATTTCAGAAAGTGTGCAAAGACTTCACGTGCACACTTACCATATCATGGATTTTCAAATACTGTTCTAAGGAAGGGCTCTCATGGCACTCTGATAGAGCAGCTCATAGATGGGAATGGTGCATCTCAAAAAAGTATGTTTAGAGTCATCAACTCGATCTGTGGAAATAATGCTGGAGCGCTCTGGGAAAAACAGTGAACTCAGTCTCATATGAGAGGAGAACTCCTGAATCCAGAGTAGCACGCTCATAGGCGACCCTTCTTGGAAAAGGGGAGCGCTGCTAAACTACCACGAGAATCGCCCGAATAGCCCCTCATGTTGAGGGAAGCGATGCTTGAAGTGTATAAACAAATACACACTGGCTGAATGGAGCCCAAGGAACCAAGGTCTAATCATCTCAAGAAAGGGAACGAGGCGGAGCGCGTAACCCTTACCATACAGGATTTCAGAAAGTGCGCAGAGTCTTGCGTGCACACTTACCAATATGTGGGATTTTTAGAAAGTGAGCAAAGTGTTCACGTGCACACTGACCACCATGTGGTTTTCAGAAAGTACACAGAGCTTAGCGTGTGTACCTAAAGGTTCCTAAGCATCGCAGAGGCGCTGAACTGCACGGGAGAGGCAAGCTCAAATTTTATAAACCTCTAGCGAGGGGAGCATCACCTGAGGCAGCATATACAAGAAGACTTCTGTAACTGCCACCTTCACTTCCCGCTGGATGCGACAGCACCTAAGCGGCCAGGAGACCCCTCAGGGTGACCTGGCCGGACATCCATGAAATTCCCTGCAGTGCTGTGCCAGGCCTGATGATCAAGGAGGCTCCCGCAGAAACCTGTGATCTCAGCCGCCTAATACCGGAACATGAAGCCGGATGGCTGGTGCTGACGAGTGTTTAGTAAACACTGTAACTGAGCACTGCAAAGGAAACTCACAGAGTTTATTAGTAGACATAACCACCAGCAATTTACACATAAGTATATACAGAAAGGGTTATTTTTATATTCCCACCCTCCTGCGCTGGAGCCCCGCTCAAGGGGCGCTTCCTTTTAGTCCGGACCATCAGTAAGGTGGTTGCTATGAACATAGAACCAGCCAAAAACATTATAGGTCCAGCATAGGAGACTGTTATGCGTTAGAGGTTTCCACCTAACCTCGATCAGGTGGAGAGCTGGTGGTTACAGGGGAATTAGGAAGGGGAGGATAAAAGCAGAAGTTAAAAATCCCTAAAGGGAACGAGTAGATACCTCAGTATCACTCTGACTCAGACGAGAACGCTGCCTCGTCTGGATCACATCCCTTAGGTTCTGCTTACCCCCTGTGACCCACAATTCCTCTTAACCCTGCCCGCAGGTGGGGGAGGAGCGTGAGTCGCGACACTAGCCTTCTGTGCCCGTCTTTGATCCTCAGATCGAGACAGGCCAGGACCCCTATGTTGTTCGGGCTCAGACCTGGACCTTCGTGCAACGAAGGATCTGAAAAGCAGCGTAGTGCGCCTTCGTCTCCCCGAACTTCTCGATCACCGTCTCAACGGAAATACCGAAAAGTTCAGAAGGCGAAACCTGAGCATCGAGAAGAAAGCCTTTTCTTTCTTCCCGATGTCTGCCAGGTTCATCCACAGATGTCTCTCCGCCACCACCATGGCCGCCATAGTCCTGCGCTTGGCAGAGGCGGCCTGCTTGGTAGCCCGGAGAGAGGCCTGTGGTGCGGCGCAGCTCGGCTACCTGATCAGGAAAAAGGCTTTCGTCTTTATCCAGGTCTCTTAGCAGATCAGTCTGATATGCTTGAAGCATTTATTTTGTAATAAAACCACAGCCTGACCTGCTGCTGTGTATGCCCTGCCATTTAAGCAAGATGCATTGCTTGAAGGGGCTTAGATGGCAAGGAGGGAGATTAAGAGAGGATGTCTCCCCCGCAGAATGAAAGCTCTTTCTGCGGGGGCATCCTCTCATAGCCGTTATCGCGCATCGCCTCGATGTCGGCAAGACTCTTATGCTGAAACCGATGGATGCGAGAAGAAAACGGCCTCTTTTATTTCCTTTCGATCTCTGTATGGAGATCAGGCAGAAATGGAAGGCTCACCTGAGCTGGAGGGCTATGGTCGGAAAGATAACGCTCATCGAGGCGCGATCCATAAACTCCAACAGCTCTACATACGCAGGGAAGGAGAATTGAGAAGGCTCAGCCTCAGCTTCTTCACCATCCTCAAATATCTCCTGCTTTTCCTGGGTAAAAACCCAGCAGAGCACTAACCTTAGTATCAGAAAGTGTTAAAGATATAACATCATCCTCCCGAGGCTCTCTCTCGTCTGACGCCATTATGAGCGCGAAAGGGAAAGTCCCTCTTTAAACCATTCAGACAGATCCACCTGAAATTCTCACGAGCTCATTCTCCTCCGTGCCTCAGCAGCGCTGGGTCCTGAAACCGCGGGAAGCAGATGGCTGCCCTTTTTTTTTTTTTTTTTTCTCGGAAAGAGAGATGAACGAGAGCGGAGCTTTTTCCTTGAAAAAAAACGCTCGCAATACACGCAGATTGCCTCCTCAAAGACATCGCGTGCGTGCTCTTTACCCAAACAAATCACGTAAAGACCGTGTGTGTGTCATCGGGAGTCAAATGCCGACACGGATGCATACATTGTCTAAACGCTTGCTAGTAGTCGCCATGATAGACAGAGAAAGAGCGCTCTTACCGGTTCTTTCAGATGCACGCTTCAAACAAAACAGTCAGTGAAGACGAAGAAGAGAATGACGTGTTTTCCCGGTGCCTGTTTTATAGTCGCACCGGTAGTGACGTCAGAGGCTGTCGCCGGCCAACTCGTTGGTGTTTTTTCATTTGTATGCTTCAGACACGGGTCACGACGAGGTGTTCCCCATAGCGACCCCTAGAGGACGCAGTTCGAAGTTCCCTTGAAAGGGTGTTGATCTTATTCTAGTTCATTTATAATTTCTCATGTTTGTTGTGAAAATTTGCCAACATAATTTTTAAGTCTTCTTCAGTTTTTTTTTGCATCTTTAACTATTAATAGTAGCATTAAAATCCTTAAAAACAGTCAGAAATACGATTGAGTTACTCACCATGAGCAATAACCATGAATCTCTTGCATGTGCTCTTTTTGCCGCTGGTGATTTGAAGTGTATAAACGTCTGAATGAGCTCTGCTGATGTTCCTGATGGTCAGATCTCCAGTTCTCTGGTTTAACTGCAGTCTGTCTCTGAATCTCCCATCAGGACCTTTGTATAATTTGGTCTGATTAGTGGCTCGGTTGAGTTCAGCTATGAAAATATCTTTATCGCTAAACTTCCACAGTATCCGGTCATCTTTGTTCAGTGCAGTAACACCAGTTTGTAGAGTGACAGAATCTCCAACTGTATATTTCAGCGTGTTCACTGCCAAAGCAAGAGAAACATGTAGAAGAAATTTGTGAATGTAAACATGAACTCAGTTATCGATATTTTGATTATTTTTGAGCTACTCACGCCAAACAAGAACATTGAATTTCTTGTATAAGTCTTTATTTCTGCTCTTGATCTGCAGTTCGTAAACTCCAGAGTCTGTGCTTTTGGTGTTTGTGATGGTGAGATCTCCAGTTTGATTGTCCAGCTCCAATCTGTCTCTGAATCTGTCATCATCATCGTAGACATTGCTCTCATTGCTCTGTCCATCGATTTTGGCAATAAGTACATTTTTAGGTTCAAACTTCCACAGTATCAGATCATCTTTCTGTATTTCAGTAACACCAGTTTGCAGACGGACAGTTTCTCCTTCTGTGAATTTCCGTGTGTCCACTTCATTTCATAAAGAAACAGAAACACATAAAACATGTTGACGTGAATGTGGAGGTGAACAATTCAAAACCCACTAAGGAGCCCAATGAAGGTCAAAAACAAATAAAGTAACATATTCTGCCATCCAAAGTCAAAGTGCAGTAACTACACATCTGGTCAAAATTGAGTTAAGTCCTAAAATGTGCTTTGTGACATCTGTTCTGTCTTGTGACAAAGTCTCCTGGTTCAATCTTTTCCCATTTCAGAGAAACGAGAGTGGCAAAGTTAATGCGTTCTGGCTTTGTTTTCCGTTAGACACCACAGATACTGCGCGGTCTGCCTTGGTATCCCGCGGCCAAATGATGATTGAACTCACGTTTAAACGCAAATATCCAAAGACGGGTAAGGAAAATAGCAAAATATTAACTCCTAGCAAGAAAAATGACAGCTTTATAATCAGTTAACATTAACTATCCAGCCGCTAGCAAATTAAACAGCCTACCTACATTGCTTCATATCCACTCTGACAACGTAATAATAATCTGATTTATAATCGTGTTGATGTTTGTTGATTCAGACATATCTCCACGTTTTAGGCAGCTAATCCAATTGTAATAACAGGGGTTATTCCTTCAAAAGTTAGCTGGCTCCGGTAAAGTTATATAATTCATCAAAGCGTTCTGTATAGAACGCAGTCTGTTCCCTATCCATCTGTTCATATGCCATATGACTACCAGACTGTGTAAATAATAAATTCTTAACTGATAAGTAATCATTAGTTTTGCACAAATCACCGTTTCATTTGTTAACACATTCGAGGATATATATATCTATATATATATATATATAATTATATATATATATATAATATAAATTATATATGTTTAATTTATTTTTGTTTTGTTTTTCTTAGAAAATTTTATACACCTTTTATATACTTAACGGCAGACATGGACTTGGTACAGTACAAATATTTTGAGCATCCCTTATTCTGTCCCTTATTTTCCTATAAAAAATCACAATTATCCCTTATTTTTCTATATGGCATCCCTAGTTATATTGTTTGGAAAAGTTTAAATTGTGTGAATTTTAACTACTTGGTCTGTAATTAATTACTTTTTAAATAAAATGAGCAAAACTCTTTGTGGTGAAAGGAGCATTGCAATAAGATGATCTTGAGGCTTACTACGGAGTAATTTTAACATTCCCAGCATGCAAACAACAATAAAACCATTAAAGTTATTAAAAACAATCAGCATGTAGTAAGAAACACACAAAAAAGCTGGATGAACTAGTTTTTTATCTGATTTAGTTTGTAGATACTGCACTTTGCTTTTGCACTTAGTTGTGTAAGGTCAACCAAAGGCAGAGTGCAGTATCTGCATTTTAGTGGTCAAAGGTCACATAAATGGTCATGGTTTTTATCTATAAAAAATTTAATCCTAAAACGGCTTTAAATGAATGCACTGCCAATAATCTACACACAACATGTTTGACTCGCTGATGTAAAAACTTTAAAGGCATTTTTCTCAGTTTCAGTGTTTGCGTAGTTACTGCACTTTGCCTTTGTAGGGCAGTATTGACAGACAATACAGTAGGATATTTGAAGTGCTTGAGTTGTGCACCTCGTACAATAACTCTGAAACTCTTCATTTTTGTCACTTTGCTGCCAATGATCTTCATCTGATAATCTCCAGAGATTGGGATCCTGATGTCGCTGATGGTCAGATCTCCAGTCTGATGGTCCAGCTGTAGCTTGTCTCTGAATCGCTCATCATCGGTGTATGAGATGTTACTGGCATTTTTGTCTATTTGAGCAATGACTGTATTTTGAGGTCCAAATATCCAGAGCACTTCATTCTCTCTCTGGATTTCGACTGCACCAGTTTCTAGTGTGACAGAATTTCCCTCCTTCACGGACAGTGTCTTCTTTTCTGTCATCATAGAAAACATCAAGCAAATGGAGAAGATATAAAATATTTCAAAAGATGTTTTATTGTTCAGCAAGTCAATTTTTTGTGAAAACATCGTTATGTAAAAACAAATAACTCTTATAAACAATTCTACTCCTATATTTACTGTAGATAACACTCACCTTTTTGCTTTTTAGAGTATTTTATGTAGCACATCAGTCCCAGAGCTGCAGCCACAAACAGAAGGACACAAAGACAAATCAGCGCAATATAACCAGCAGACAGACCCGGATCTGGAACAGCTGAATAGAGACAGTCAAACACACAAACCATTTCATTATGAGGGAACATCTAAAGTACACACTTTTGATGTAATTTGACATGAACGACGTACCAACAAAAACACTGAATCTCTTATATAGTGTCTCTTTACTGTTGGAGATCTGTAGTTGATAAACTCCAGCGTCTGAGGTTCTGATGTCTCTGATGGTAAGAGATCCCGTCTGATTTTCGAGTTGTAGTCTCCCTTTGTATATATCATCTGAACTAAATGTGATCTCATGAATCTTAATGTTCATTTCAGCTACAAGACTGTCTGGATTTGTAGGTCCAAATGTCCATTGTATTAGATCATGTTTCTGTGAATCAGTAACACCAGTGTGTAGAGTAACAGAATCTCCTTCTTTCTTGTTTTCTAACCCGGCAAAAATCACATCTGGAAAACAAAAAGGAACAGTTTACAGAAAGGAAAAGAAACAACAGAAAGACTTCAAATATATAGCCTATATATTAAAAGCACATTTTTAACTCTAGAATTCACAGTTTTCCCATGTAAACATTGTGCAAATAGTATAAAAATATCCGAGCTTCTCACCATGGACAGTAACACTGAATGTCTTGAGGAAGGTCTCGTTGCTGATGATCTTTAGATGATAATCTCCAGAGTGTTTGGTTCTGATGTCACTGATGCTCAGAGATCCAGTCTTATTGTCCAGCTGCAGTCTGTCTTCAAACCTCCCATCATCAACATCATATAATGAGACTGTCTGCGTTTTCCCATCGATTTTAGCGATGATAATGTTTTGAGATCCGTACATCCACATCAAGAAAAATATTCTCTGTATTTCAGTGACATCAGTGTGTAGAGTGAGAGAATCTCCCTCCTTCACAGACACTTTTTCCATGTCCCCAAACACACCTGCAGAACAAAACGAAACAGCTACTTTATTTTTTAAAGGGGTGGTTGATTGCAATTAAAGTTTTTTTACATTAGTTAGTGTGTTATGTTGATGTTTGAACATAAACAATATCTGCAAATTTACAAAGCTGAAAGTTCAATGCAAACAGAGATATCGTCTTTTAAAAGTCTGGCAGTTTAATACCTACAAAAATGGCTGGTAGGGACTACAACAAGTTACTTCCCGGGTTTGTGATGTAACAAATCCAGATAAACCCGCCCTCTGGAAAAGGCAGCAAAGTGGGGGGAGGCCATGCTGCGTCCCCCTGCTCTGCACACGCTCTGCATCTCTCTCCCTCTCTCTCTCTCTCATTCAGCTCAGCTCTACACTTATTTTCACATAGCTATGAGAAGCATTAAACATGAATTTAACTTTGAAGTTTGTCGTAATTTTTTAGTGCTGTAATTAGGGTTATAATCATGTTTTAAAACTTATATTAAAGCTTTACATTTTATGTACCATTTACAAATAATATTGTATCTTTTGAGACAACAACAGACAGAAAACATAGGCCTACCATTAAAGGCTGTGTTTGCACAGGTTCTGCACGATCCTCTTCAATAATATTCTCTGCTTCTCAATCGGGATCAAACTGATCAGCGACATTAATGATGGGGTTTCGTTGTTTTAAAATTGGAGTGGAGTGCATGTGAGTTAGGTGGGGGGATGTTTTTTTTGGAACTAGAGGCGGTTTAGCCAATCACAACACACTGGGCTAGCTAACCAATCAGAGCCCATCACCTGTTTCTGAGGGAGGGGCTTCATAAAAGCAGAAAATGATCAGCACATTTCTCAGAGAAGGGACAGAGCGGTGTGGTAAGTGGTGAGGTAAATTATGTCAAAAATAATATTGTGGGTTTTTTTTTTTTTTTTACTAAGCATTAACACATGTTAGACTGCACCCCATAAAAATCAAGCCTAGAAAAAAATAACACAGTGAACCACCCCTTTAATATCAGTAAACTATGTAAACATATTATTACTGCATTTGATCATTTAGGATGATGTTAACTGATGTTAATACATCCCACAAAATAATACAGAATAATAAATATGACAGAATTATGACAGAAATTCCATTGTGATGTGCTCAGAGAAAAGATTTTTAACAAATAGCAGAGAAAATTTAATAAAATAGATATAAATGATTCTTTGACGTTTTAACTCCAACGCCAACTTTATTTATAAAGCACCTAAAAGTGCACGATTTGTACTAATGATCAAGACTTGTTGTATTTCGCTTCTTCTGCTGCTTCCATTCATGCACAAGAAATAAAAACATGAAAACCAAACTAAAAGAAATAAACCAAAATCAACTTACCATCCAAAATAAATATGAAAGAAAAAAACAAAAACAATTTCTTCATATTTCTCATGACCTTGACTCTTGTTCCTGTCCCGTCAGTCTGTCTTTTCTTACCAACACACCCAAACAGTCTGAGTCTGACAGAAAACTTTCACTTTTGAAATGTCTGTTGGCAAAATGCATTACTGTGCCACCCACTGAAGGCACTGCAGAAACTATATGCATTACTGTGGGATGCACTGAAGGCACGGCAGAAACTATGGAAAAAAAACAAGGGGAAGTCAAAGGGCAGATGTAGTCTTGTTTTAATGACTCCTCATTGTACTCCTCCATGACTTTCTACTCACGAAGCGAAAGAGGGTGAATTTTCGTGTCAGGTTGAATGGCGCGTGTCAGGTTGATGGCGCAGTCCCATGACCGATGTGGAGGCAACTGTGAAGCAACTGTCCTATCAGCAGTGAGATGATAAACACAATCTTGGCTTCATTCAGTTCTCAGTCCAGAATTTTTGAGTTTTAATGCTGGCCCAAGGACCTTTCCTGTTCCTGCTACTCTCACTGTTCTCCCACTTCACTTCCTGTCAACTCTTCATTGTCCTATCATAAGGACATATATCATATATAAAATTTCAGGATGAATGATTCAACTGCTGAAAATCAATTTAAATAGCTAGAATTAAACCACAGTGTGAGAAAAATAAAAATCCTTTTGATGAGGAAGTGGTTAAAAGTTTTTTCAGTGTTGCACTCTAAATAAGCTGATTTTGCAACTTTATAGGCATTTTGTAAAATTGCAACTTTGTGGGGTTATAAACTGAAACATTATAACACTGGCAAAAAAAGTAGCTTGTTTACTTAATTTTCTGACTTTATTTTTGTCTCTTTATTAGGCATTTTGTAAAATTCCAACTTTGTGTGGGGTTATAAACTGAAACATTATAATTTCTTTTGCATCAGTCTCCATTAGAGTTACTATCTATGGTGAGTAGAGAAATATGTGTTATTTCATGTTTGCTTCATAATTGTGCTTTCATATTAAATCATGGTTAAATTTATAATGTGTGTAATTTATTTTTTTAAATATAAAGATTCATATATTTACTGAGTTTCATCGGAGCATACTTAATTTTTTGTATTTTTGGATATTTTCCAGCTCCTCTGTCTCCTCCTGTCATCACCAGTTACTGTCCTTCATCATCATCATCTCATCATCATCATCATCATCATCATCATCATCAGTGTACGAATGTGCACTGCTGTGTTCAGCTGTGAATGTGAGTGCTGTGACCACTCTCCTGTTACAAAGGAAACAGTTTATTGTCCAGCATCAGTGTGTCTGATCTCAGCATCAGTCTCTCTCTACCTCTGGAGGTGGAATATCTGGATAACAACACCTACAATTGTGTGATCAACAATCCCATCAGAAACCAGACCACACATCTGGACATCAGAAAACTGTTTATGTTTTTTCTCTACTTCACAAAGTAAAAACTTATTTTAGTAAATTAATGTTTAAGAAATCTGATGTAAGGTAAAACTAGCTAACTAACCCACATAGGTAAAATGAATAAGGGGCTGTTGTGTGTAAAGACCACCCATTGGCCCAAGTATGGAATTAATTGGGATGGACGAAGGTTCACTGTGTAAGCCTTTACTTGTGCTTCTGTTAAGTTCACTTTATTTATTAGAATTGTTGTTTCAATTTGATTCTAGCACTGCGCTTAATCTAAATACAATTTTAAATTATTACAAAATGTAGACCGATATATTGTGGAGAAATCTAAAAAATGTTTATTGATAGATTAATTTTGTATAAAAAGCTAGGCCCGCAAATATATAATTTTTTCTTTGTAATGTCTATTCAATAGTTATTAATTGTTTTATTTATGTTAAAATATTCAGTACATGTATAAATGCATATTCTGCATACTCACGGCTAGGCGATGGGTGTCCAGTGGGTGGAGGTAGCCAGATGGAAACCCTTAGAACAGAACTGAAAGAGAAAAGAGAAGAGTTAGTAATAGTTCACCGATGTTGTGTTGTGAACTCTGGCGAAATCTGAAAAACTGGCTGAAAAGAAAGAACCCAAAAGTCAATCACGCTTGTTGCCTTCATCAAGTGTGTTACAAGATTGATCAGTTTAGTTGGTTTAATTTGGATATTTATTTTCACTATTCCCTCATTAATTATTTAACTATATTCATTCATTATTGACTTGAGTTCCAAGTGAGTCAGGTCATGGATCTCACGCTCACAAACTCTCAGCTCTGATCTCTGTCAGAGAATGCAGGGCTAACTATAACTATCTGACCCCCACTGCTTGTAGTTTGCTTCGTCATGTTTGTACAACTTGGCAAGTCAGTGTAGAATTTGTAAAATATTTGCTTCTAGATGCAAAGGAGGTCTGTATTTTTTAACAATGTGCTAAAAAAAATGGAGATGTCTCAAGAGTATTCATTTAAATGGTGTAGTTGCATCATACAAAAACATATAAAATGACACATTATCACAATCTAAAGGTTGAGGAGATGTACTGTACCTGCACTTCCAGAGAGTTCATTTCTAACAAACATAAAACTAACAGATCTGTATTTTGTGTTTTATGATGTACAGAAGGAAAAATAATAATAATACTAATAATGACAATGTTTATTTGTTCAAAATGACTGACTGTGAATATTGCTGTACATCTGTCTCTTTGTTATACACCAATACAACAATTTCTGTCATATATGCTGAAGTTTCATTGTTATAGTAATAAATAAACTCCCTCTCATAATGTCATACAAACATGCAATACTGCCTGAAATGGTCTGAATTCACAGATACTTGTCAGGCACACAACACGGACACAATTGCAAGTTTCAACAGGAGACCAGTTTATTTAGTACGTCCAAAAGGAACTCCCTCAAAAGAACAAAAACCAGCATGGACACAATATCAATTTATTTGCACTAGAAAATACAATGTCCTTGCTAAAACACACGGCAGGGGGCGCCCAATGGCGCGGCCGCTTAAATTTGACCATTGCTACAAATATACCTATGCTTCTTTTGACTGGTCTTGTGGTCCAGGTTCACATTTATACTCCACATTATTAGGAATACTGTATGTGACTCTACTGAGAAATTTTGTTACAACTGGAGATATTACAATTCAGAACTGAACTCAAAATGTAATATTTTGAAATGTAATTATTTTAATTACAGCTGATGTGATTTCCAGATAAAGCCCAAATATATAAGATCACCAGCTTTAAACCTCTTGTATTTGGTCTCTCAGCTGCTGATGAGCAATAGTTTATAAACTCCAGTGTGTTCAGTTGTGCTGAAAGTGACAATATAGCCTACAGCCAAGTATGGTGACCCATACTCATAATTCATGCTCTGCATTTAACCCATCCAAAGTGCACACACACAGCAGTGAACACAACACACACACTGTGAACACACACCCGGAGCAGTGGGCAACCATTTATGCTGCGGCGCCTGGGGAGCAGTTGGGGGTTCGGTGCCTTGCCCGTATTGCCAGCCCGAGACTCAAACCCACAATTTTAGGGTTAGGAGTCAAACTCTCTAACCCCTAGGCCACAACTGTTTGTGATGGTCAGAGATCGCAGTTGTTGGTTGTTTGGATTGAGAGTCTCTAACCACTAGGCCACGAATGAACTTAATTTATTCATTTCTCCTCTAGCAATGAGACTGTCTTCAGGTCCAAACATCCACAGCACCAGATCATCTTTTTGTATTTCAATATCATTGTGTAGTGTGTATGAAACTCCCTCCATCCCGGTTTTCTCTTTAACTTTATCAAAGCACCACATAAAAGAGGAAACTCATGAACATTATAACACACAATGACTGCTATGGTAAAGTAAAAATTAACAGCACCTGATTAAATTTGTTTATATATATATTATATTACGGATGGATGTTTTGCACATAGGTAAGAACTTGCACAGGTTTGGAGTGACATTTTATTTATTAGTTTTAAAATTGTTAACAATAGGCTACTTTATGAGTTATAGCCTTATTTTAATAGACATAACATTTGAAAATGAAAATATGTCCAACTGGGTAGACCAGTTTCAAAACATTTTCAAATAGGCCTATGTATAAACATTTATGAATTATTTATCAATATACTGTATAGGCTAATATATACATTAGTACTCGCACACACTTACATTCTCCATTCATGCATTTCTACTCTCTCACACACGTACATTCTCCTTACACATACACACATTTTTTTGCTTTCACACACATGCATTCTCCTTTTAAATATATACCTTTTTTTTGGCTGGCTTATGTTGAGGTACATCACTCTCAGATCAGGAAATACATGTGCAAGACTAGCTCAGTTCTTCGTCACAGTTTTAAAGTGATGCTATTCAAAGTCATCCTCTTTTTCTTTTCAAGTACATATTTTAAGTTTTTAACTTGAACATATCATGTAACCTACATGTTCTACAGATCTGTGTGCAAGTGTTATGATAATGATTTTGATCTTATTGACAGGGCTTAACGCTAAGGACATTTTCTACTGGTCCGGTTCAGCCAGTTTTTTTTTTTTTTTTTACTTGCCCTGGCAAAATTTTCACAGTCCTTGTTACAATCAATCAACCAATCATTCAATAAATCAATAAACAAGACTTATTGTTTTCATTGTTGACTGTAACATTGTATTGTAATAAATTATAATTAATTATATCTGTCTGCACTATGTTTGTACTTTCTGTACTGGAAGCTCTTACAATAGCTTTTAAAATTACCTAAAATATATACAGTTTGTAATTAGGACAATAATAATTAGTTCACATAATGTAGCAAAAGCAAGTAATCATATGGGTTTATTGAACAAAACTGTTAAAATACATAATGTATTATAAACAATAGAACTCATGTGCATTACGCATTATAACAAATGCCTGCAGAGGGCGCCAACGACCGGACGATTGTTTTACACTTTACTGCGCATCTAAACATTTAATTCAAATGTCCACTTAATTTTAATATTTGGCCATTTCTTTACGACAGAAATGCTACAGCCACTGTAATTTGAATATGTGCACATGAAAACGCGTCAACTCAGGGTTTGAGCTTTTATTTTGAAATCACGATAAACAGTTAGCACCCTTTCCTCAAATCTTGTCCTGGAGGTCCAATGCGCTGCAGAGTTTAGCTCCGTGTCATGTTCATGCGAACTTTAATGTTGGAGAACAGAATAACCTTATATCATACATTCACTAAATGTCCATGAATAATTGCATATTGTTTACACAAATGTGTCATTTGCATCAACACATGTCAGTAAACACAAGAAAGTAAACGTAAGTAATGGTCAAATCGGAATAGACATGCAATAACTGAGGCGTGCACACAAGAGCATTCACTGTCTGCAGAGTTGTAGAACATCATTTTACAAAACACAGATGATCTTATCACATGCATTTTTCATCATATGAAATAATGCATGATTTGTCAAAATAATAACAATAATGTTTTATTTCAGTAGTATATAGATTAGTCTTATTTTTTTTTTTTTATAATTTGGAGTGTTCTTATTTCATAATGTTCTTAAAACTCTTGGAGACAATGGCTTATGCATTCATTTTGATTTTTTTGCAGCATCTGATTGGTAAGTTATACCTTTGTTCTTGTACATAGTCTAAACATAGTATTTAAACGTACATTATTCAATATTATCACCGGACAACAGATCTTTGTGTAACTGAATCAGTTTTTCTAGATAAGCACCTTTACTTTTCCAAAATTCATGCACATTTTGATTCTCAGAACGCTTCCAGAACAGTTTTAAGTGTTTCTTGACCAGGAAATAGTGTGTTGTTGTAGGTTGTGTGTGATGGCTAAGCACAACATACCCTTATCTCTAATTTCTGGGGAACAATTCTGCACATAATCTATTTTAACAATATGCTTTGTGTTTTGTTTAACTTTCAGTAGTTACTACTGATAACCATAACATTATAAATTACGATCTATATACGATATATATAGAATATATATATATCTATATACTATGATATAGATTATCTATTACACAGCTATCACACCAATACAAATTTCCTTGCCACTGAATTTTAATCCTCTCTATGTCCTAATAAAATGTCTATTGACGATAGCAGACAGGCCCATTAAGCAAAATAGAAACAAAAACCCCACGGATAATGACTTCTATTTTCCATCACACTTCATGAACACAAAGTATATAGAACTAATATGTTTAGGGCTTATTATTGATTATATTTATATATTATATATATTCTTGCATATCTTCATCACATTGGTAGTAAATGCTGCGCATTACAATATATACATCTAATGTAGGTCAGCAGTTTCTGGTACTTGGTAGTTTATGATTAAAGTTAAACATTGGTATTTTTACCATAGACAAAAAATGTGTCAGTAGAAGGTTATTAGTTTATCATACAAAACACCTCCCTATGCAATATTTCTAGGATAAGACATAAATCGGAAATAATTAAACAATAAAAGAAAAAAAAAATAACAGGACTCCCATACCACTAACATCAGCGATCATTCTATAGTTAGTCGCTGGGGTTATGCAGCATTATGAACAGGAAAAGGTTCAGTTTTCCACAACCTTATTTCATAGCTTGAATCAAAATTATAATTTTGAATTTATAAAACACAAAAAAAATTTAACTTATAAACAATTATTTAGTTTTGAAATAGGTATCAAAATTAAAGCAGTTAATTATTGTTATTAAGAGCTTGATGTTACCAACCAAATAAGAATTGAATCTTTGATTGAGTAACAGTGTGGTGTTGTTCTGCAGGTGTGTTTGGTGATGAAGTGAAGAGAGTGTTATGTGAAGGAGGGAGATTCTGTTCACTCTACCACACTGATGTTTTACTCAAATACAGAGCTATACATGACACAGGATGTGGAACATTTGGAGAGACATTTATTAAATTTAATATAAAAACTCATACAAGGCTCATATAGTGATAGGGCTGAGAGATTCAGGAGGACAGAATGAAGGTGGATCAATCAGACTGATCTCTGACCATCATGAACCACTCAGAACCACAGACGTCTGGAGATTATATATTACAGATTGTAATGGAAATGCCATATCTGAAAGAAGACCTTTAGATGTTTCTATCTATGGTGAGTAGAGAATTATGTGTTATTTCCTGTCTGCTGTATATTGTGCTTACATATTGAATCATGGTTTTAAGTTATTTATAATGTGTCTTAATTCATTTTTATAAAGATTCATATAATTACTGAGTTTTAGCGGAGATACTTAAATTTGCAATATTTTTTCAGAGGGGTTCACAGCTACTCTCGTCCCCTCCTGTCCTCACCAGTTACTGGCCTTCATCATCACAGCATCAACATGTGTAAAATGGTGTGCACTGCTGTGTTCAGCTATGAAGGTGGGTCATGTGACTCTCTCCTGGTACAAAGGAAACAGTTTATTTGTCCAATCTATCAGTGTGTCTGAATCTCAGCATCAGGCTCCTCTCTACCTCTCTGGGTGTGATATCAGATAAAAACACCGACAGCTGGTGGTGAACATCCTGTCAGCAACCCGACTCAAAAATTTGGACATCCCAGTCCACTCTGGTACACATGTTCAGGTAAAGTAGTCTGCTGATATGTCGCGTTGTTGAGCTGAGCGGGGAAAGCACTTTGCTGTATAGGTGTCAGCGAAATGGCACCATTACGACCACAGGGTGTGCACTCATTTGCAGGACACTAAACTAGCTGGCCAGAACTGTTAGGTAGTAACGACAAGATAGAAACATAGGACACTGAAAGCAGGACCATTTAGAATTCAACAAACCATTTTTGGTTGTACCGACCAGTGTGACGCAATGAGTAACTAAAAACAAAAGTAAACAAAGTAAGGGTCATGAAACAGGTCTTGACCTTTCCCTTTTGTGGTTGTCATTATAATGGTGGCCGTGCCTGTTTTTTGTCGGCCGCCGGGACCTTTGGTGTTGGGCAACGCGGAAGGCGGGAGCCGATTGGTCGCTCGCTCGGCGGGGCGGTGCTGGCTCTGCTCTGCTGGTGGTGCGTGATCCGATTGGTCGTCTCTGCTCTGATGGGCGTGGCTGCTGCTGCTGCTTTGGTTGTTCTCATTGATAAACCATCTGATAGACTGTCTCTCTGTCTCTGCCTTTTTAAGCTTTTTTTTTTTGCCTTTGTTCTGTTTGCTAAAGTGATGATAGAAATTTTTACCTGGGCTCCCATGTAAGAACCACAGTCTATATTTAGTTCTCTGTGATGTATTAAAAAAATGTTGCTAAAATTAAATGTGTGCTGGGGCCAGTGAAAATAATGACAGGGCAAGAATGAGAACAAATCTGAACTACTGCCCTAATGGCTTTTTGTCTATTGTCTTTATTTATAAACCCTGCACAATTGATTTGCTTTAAGTGTTGAATTTCAGAAAAATAAACTGAAATTGTCTTTAATCAAATTGCTGTTGCAAGTCATGTTGTAATGTTGCATTTGTATTCCAATTAGTTGTTATGTTGGTTTAAGTATTGGTTTATCAATTGTTTTTTTTAATTATTGTAGTATCTAATTTATTTTTTTATGTTTATTTTATTTTTTTTGTTTTTATTATTGTAATTTATTTTCTTCTAAATACTTTTTTTAGAAGAACTTGTTTTAGTATGTTACTCACTAAACAGTCATACTTTTCTAAGCTAACATAATGTTTATAAGCAGTTTTTTTTTTTAAGTCACCAGTGTATGTTAAGTGTATGCTATTGTGTGAATCGATAGAAATTAAATTGAAATCTTAATTTCAGGCCATGTCTCACTTTTACACAGCTGATTTGAAATGTGAAAGAAAAAGTACTACCAAAAGAAGGCAGAAATTAACTAAAAAAAAAAAAACAGACATTTTAATACTACACATAGACCAGCGCCCCCCAAACCCCAAAACCAGTTTAGCCCCTTCAGACCCTGCGTTCATTGAAATGGACATCACATGATCTCTTGATTAAACCAATACAATTATACAAGAGCAAATATCAAGTGGATAAATTATTATTATTATTTTTTTTCCTTTTGCCCTTTGATTATTTGAAAATTTAAAGGAAACCTTTTGTTTGCACTGATTTTCAAAGAGTTATTCGAGCATTATTCTGATTATAGCATGGTTTCATATGTAGGGGGGAATGAAAGACAAATGACAAATTATACCATATGATTCTATTAATTATATGCAGAACTTTATGCTTAATTGAAGGGATGTCATGATAGCAATAAACTAAGAATACGAATGGGATGATTAACTTATTTGACCTACAGTTTATGATGAAATAGATAGTCCGTATATACTCTGCACAATTATGGAATTACCATATAATAACTGAAATTAATTAGAATAATTATTTAAAAACAGATTAAAAATCCTGGTTTAAGTCTGTTGTGACAGATATGAAGGGGAAGGGAATTTATAGGTGCACCAGGTGTTTCAACAAAATACTTCTGCAAGGATGCACCTGTGTTTCCTCACGTGTGCTTTCTCCTTTCTGAGCTGTCCATTAACAGTCATTCTGCTGTGTGAATTGTCTTTAAAAATCTACCGACCCTAAAGAAAAGCTGAATCAGCATTAGATCCTCATTTCAAGAACCTCCCTTTCTCATCTGTGAACGACCAGACGTGAAGACGTGAAGACTGCTAAGTGAAGCATCTTGTCTGGAGCAAACTAAAACATTTAACACAAGTCATTTGATATACAGGATGACATTGATGGAAACAACAGAATATTATTATTTAAAATCTTTTTAAAGAAAAGTCATTTGTGTTCCCAGGATCTTATGGTGTTTGAGCTGAAGGCATTGCCATTTATTATAAAAAAAAAAAAAAAATGATAATAAGCTTGAATTAAATAATAGTGTGTTAGTGTTAAGTTCATCTGTGTGGGTGATGCGTAGCTGAATATGTACATAGAGAATATAAATGCATTCAACAGAGGCCAATTTTGCAGCAGCATTTTATTCTTGCCTCACTTGAACAAACACAGATTTTGTCATTTTCAAACTGAACATCAGCATTATACAGTAGCTGAATATGTACATATACCCAGCGTGGCACATGAAACATCCCGTACATCAATTTATACAACGCAATAAACAAACAGAAACAAAACATGACTGATGTGTGAATATACAATGCAATAAACAAACAGAAACAAAACATGACTGATGTGTGAAAAACATATTGGCCTATTGTATGTGTATAAGGCATGTATGTGTGTTAATGTGTGTCATGTGTGTGTGTGTGTGTGTGTGTGTGTAAACGTATATATATATATATATATATATATATATATATATATATATATACTATATAACAGTATGTATATACATACAGGCAAACCAAAAATTATTCAGACTTTTCTTTGATTGCTAATGCAAACTTTTTCCACCACAGAATGAAAAGAATTAAGCATTGCTTGGTAATTGTTTGTTGGTAAATTGGTTTTATTTAATTGTTTTTATCTAATTAAATTTATGTGTTTAATTTTTGTATTTGTGTAATTTTTTTTATTTTATGTATATGCATATAAACCTTTATTCAGTGCCTGCATTATTATTTGAAATTTTTGCCTCATAATCACTGCCTGCTACTCTATAACTAACTAAAGACAAGGCAGTTTGAACGTGTGTGTGTGTGTGTGTGTGTGTGTGTGTGTGTGTTTCTTATTTATTGCTAAGAGAGTGTGTGTGTGTGTGTGTCTGATAGTGTGAGTGTACATGCATCCACACACGCACATGTCCGAGGCCTTTATGTTTGCAAGCACAACATGCTCCTGAACATGTTGTTTCTCTTACTTTTATTCTTCCCCATTCACTTTCAATGGCCGGCAATTTTGACAAGTGTGACTTTGTTCAATTTTGTACAAAATTAAAGCAATTTTTTTTACTAAATAAAAACATTTAAAAGCAAACCTCCTGATTAAACATTGTGCACAGATGGTGCAATGGTTTGTTTAATATTGTGAAAATTAATCATAAATTTTTTGTTTGTTTGTTTTTTCACTCAATAAATGAGGTACCTACCCTCAGATAAATGAGGCCTATGATTAATCAGCTGCAAATATAAACACCGGGGACACCACAAGTGTGACAGGAATCTGAATACAACTGTTAAATTACAAAATCTGGAAATCAATTTTTTAGGGGTATTGTCCCTTGATGCAAATGTTTATTTTTTCTGTCACTGGTTTAGGATTATCTTTCAGTTTTTGTTCTGACTGCACAAATTGGTGTTCGTGAAATGGCAACCAGTACAGCAACTAGTGACCTGTGCAACTGGGGCTTAATGCTTGCTTAAAACATGCTTAGATCATCCTGTGAGAATCAACAATTCATCAGTGTGTAGTATAGTGTTAATTAATTTCAATTTACTTGCTAATATTTTCCAGCTCATCTGTCCCCTGGCTGTCATCACCAGTAACTGTCTTTCATCATCATCATCATCAGTGTACGAATGTGCACTGCTGTGTTCAGCTGTGAATGTGAGTGATGTGACTCTATCCTGGTACAAAGGAAACAGTTTATTGTCCAGCATCAGTGTGTCTGATCTCAGCATCAGTCTCTCTCTACCTCTGGAGGTGGAATATCAGGATAAAAACACCTACAGCTGTGTGATCAACAATCCCATAAGCAACCAGACCACACATCTGGACATCACTCAAATCTGTCAGCCATGTCCAGGTATGTCAGTGCTGATATTAGTGATTATCCTACTTCAACTTTCCCTGAGGTTTGTCTCCCTCCCTTAATGGTCTCAATAGCCAAATATATACAGAAGCAGTGGATATTGGGTACAAGTACCACCACAACCCTGACAGACCAACTTATGGTTTAGTTCTCTATTGTAAATTTGTTATTTGAGCAGCAGCTGCATTGTTCTTATTGTGCTTGTGCTGAAAATAAAAACAATTTAACACTGGTTCTGTATTAGCAAAAAAAAGGCCATGTTCACACAGTAGCATATATGGTTGTCAGTCCTGGAGAGAAAAAAATATAGTTGGTAAAAAAAAAAAAATAATAATAAAAATTGCTTTTAATTTACTCACCTTCAGGCCATCCAGATGCTAGGTGACTTTTCTAGGACTTTTTCAGTCAAGAAGATTTTTTAATGCAAGTCCATGATTAATCATATACAGGCAAGATAAAATTTATACCTGTGGCTCCTGACAATATATTGAGGTCTTATGAAGTAAAACGATCAGTGTTTGCAAGAAAATAAACATTGTTTACAACATTATTACCTGTAATACCGGTAGCTCTCTCCTGGTACAAAGCTGGATTGATGTCAAGTTACATGCAAATGAATCATTTTAGTGAACAGGAAGTACCAAATCAGACTGAAACGCCTCAAACTGTTTGCAGATCTATGCCATTGAAGTTACTCAATCACAATTCTCTGAATTGTAATGAACCAAAATACCAGCACATGTGATGCTATGATGCTGGTTTAGCTGATTCATTCAGCACTCTAGTTTCTTTAACAGTCACTGAACTGAGGAAGATGTTCAGACTCGGACCGAAGACCAATGCTTGTATAAAGTCACATGTTTCACTGATAACATGAAGCGACATTTGGCCAGCAGTTCACATTTTATGAATATAGTACTAAATTATATAAAAAAAATAAATCCACTTAAAAATTCCCACCTGTTGCAAATCATTCCATTGGGCTCCTTTATAATAATAGAATTTTTATTTCATTATTTCAGGAAAACCTTTAGAAAAAAAAAAAGTATTTTTTTATGACATAGTGAAATCTTGTGTCTGTATAATGAGAAGTATTGGCCAAATCTCACATGCAACTTAAGAACAGAAAAAAAATGAATGAATAAAAATATTTGCATATACTAGTTCAAAGTGAATGATTATGTGACTGTAGCTGCAAAATGTATTGATAGCTGTCTATCTATACACCAAACACCTATTTAAACTGTTTAAACAAATGTTTATCTGTATGCATCATATTTGCTGCTGCTTCATGCTGATGTTTGTTATAGATCAGACTAAAACATTCTTTTACATTAATATCTGTGTTTCTTTATCATTTCAACACCGAGCCCTGAAACTGGGTCTTGCCCACAATGTCAGACTGATGGACGGCTGATAATTGCTGGTGCTACTGTAATCTTCCTGATCGTGATGTCGTGTCTCAAAGCCAATGATGAATTTCTTCGATGTGGTTAATAAAGCTTGGGAGTCAGAGTTCCAGATATCAAAATATAGACTTTATTAATCAAAGTAATAAAGCCGAGATAACAGGCACCACATCTGAGTTCTCTGTCTGTCCGCGCACTCGTTTTACACCCTTATCTCTTACCAAAGTTGGTAGTTAATTGGCACTGCCTGCCCGGTTTGCCACACTTTATCACTAGTCCACCTAGTCCAGTTTTTTAATGGTGGAATTTGGCCAAATCAACCATTTTTTAATAAAACTTCCATTTTGCCTGTTTCTATTGGTTGGCTGTGGTCACATGAGACATTCATCATATTTGTTTACCATTGCTGTCAGCCTCTGGAAATCACCCAAAGTTCACAGGGTTACTTTAGTTCACAGGTGCAATACACAGGGGATATTTTAGTAAATAGGTACAATTCAATGGAAGACTACCAGCACCTCCCAATGGGAGGTCCTTTATACATCCAATCCTCTTCAACTCTACCAGTACTGCCTTTATACATCCAACCTTCTATAAGACATCCAGTATTTGGGTATAACTCAGCATATTAATCAGTATATTGATCTCTTTCATAGTCATGCATATTATTTTAAGATAATACCATATTGAGTAAATAACATAATATAATAGAATAACACAGTAGTGACTGATAAAGTGATTTTCTGTATTTACAGGAAACATAAAAAAGCAGGACAACAAAGCAAGTTCTACACAAGTGTTACATTTTTGACAATTTGTTGGTTTGTTACAAATTGCTGAACACTCTAGAAAGTCCATGTGACTCAGATGTTTGGTAAAGACCAGTCACAATGAAGTATGCAAATATATGACATCATTGCTATTTTAGATGTTGACAGTTGTGTGAAATATACGGGAATGAAAATTTTAAAACTCTTAAATATATCAAATTTATCTGTAAATGTTTGTAACAATATTAAAGATTAAGTTTTGCATTTTAATGTGATTATTTTTTAAACAGTTCAGACCCATGAAGAAGAGATAATTGATGCTGATCCAACATTCAAACAAAAAGTCCGCAAAGTGGTAAAGTCATTGTGTGTCCTTTCAGCTAAATCCACAATATTAAATACACAGTTACAGCTCTGCAAATTAATTGTTTATTTCTAAGAAGAATAAGCAGTACGAAGAAAGATGAGAGAAGATAGAGTCAAGACAAGTTAAAACATGTGGTTGCTGGGTTGTGGCTAGAAGGGATACAGCTCCGACCGGAAATTAACAATGAAATTAATTTTCAAACTATTAGATTGTATTTTATTAACATCTACACCAACCCCAAAACTAAACCTACCCCTTACAATAATGAAAAAATAGTAATTATTGTTGTACAGTGTAGCGTCTGTACCAATCATACACAGCATTTTTCATTTGATTTAACAAATCAGTTATTCATTAGATCAACAAATGATCACAGACCCCTCAGCCAATAAACATACTAGGTGCCAGGATGTCTGCGAATGACTGTAGACCCCTGGTTACCATGGCAACCACGACACCTCAGCAAGATAAGATAACTTTTATGGCCTAAGAGTATGTGGAGAGTTCTCTCTGAAACATACTGCTATAAAAGATGTTGTACAGTAAATTTCGCACACCAACTACAGGGACAGACTAGGACACACACAGACCAGTGAGGAGGGAAGAACCGAAGTGCAACAGGCCTCGGGGGCCAACCCTGTGGTGAAGACTTCCTCATAGGTTTCCCCTATCAGTAGTTTTATCCCCACCTCATAGGTGTCAAATTACTTAAAACTAGGTTGAGAAAAACACTATACGATCACCAGACTTAAAACCACTATACTTTTAACAGAAGTCTAAAAATGTCTCTGCATGAATACTGCTGGTCTGCTTTTCTTGTGTTGCAGGTATGTGTGCATGAGATGTCATCTCCTTAAGCAGCACCCTGGTGTAAAGCATCATCTCAAACATCCATGAACAAGCTTCATGAGGACCAAGAGTCATCTGAGTGAATCTGCGTGGGAAATGGACTACAGAAAACAGACTTCACAGCTATTAAGTTGCCATGGACTTCCAGGACTTCCTCTCATGCTACATGGTTTCTGTGTCATCATGTAGTTTCCACAACATGTTACCATCCATGTTGAATGTGTCAACAGTTATGGTTCTAAAAAAACTATTACACCTAAGTAAATCTAGGACCAAGACACAGAATGAAGTAATATGTGCCTGCCATAACCTTTTCAGGTTACATGACTGCAAAGATGGGGCTTATGTTAACAAACATAGGCCATAGAATGGACTTATGAAGTTTTTAAATTTATGTATATGTGAGAGTTATTAGAACTCTCAACGGGAGGACTGTGGGATTACAAATTTATAAAATGTTAAATCTAGGTTCCAATGTAATAGAATGTACCTTGTGTTTTTACATTTTGAGGAGATTAAGATGATGACATTCTGAGATGATCAAGTCAAGCAGCCCAGGTTTCTGAGACAGTGATTAACCTTTGTTTTTGTGCTCTTCCTGACCATCTGGCTATTTAAGCTCAAGGCATGGCCTGTTGCCTTTGTTTCTATGATAATGTGAGAGAGATTTTGCGTATGTAAGACTGTGCTGTCAGACACCTCTGTATTTAAATGACACTGTTATGCTGATGAGATCAAGGCTGATTCTGTACTTCATTTTGCATGCTATGGGTTAGATGGGTGTCTCCACCTCTACTGAATGTATCCCTTCCACTTGAATGTATAAAAAACTCCAAAAGTATCATTTTGCTTTGGTGAGACTTTTGATGACTGCAGCGCCATCCAGCGTGTTCTCAATAAAGAATTCTGCTGAAGATTACCCAAGTTACAGTTACTACTGGCAGCTCATATAAATAATTGTAATTAACTGTCATAATTGTAATTATATTTATATACATTCCTTTTACTGGATTTACTACAGTGACCAGACTGAAGGGCGATCTCAGTTACGATAATGTAACCCTTGTTCCCTGAAGGAGGAACGGAGACGTCAAATCCCATCGCCACAGTTAGCTGCTACACAGTTGCTGTATGCCCGGTCATCGGTTTTGGCTCTTCAGCAAAAACATGAATAATGCAGTGCACCTGCTGCTTCTAATACCCACACTGCGGGGTGAAGCAGCCAAATTCGAAATCCACATGCTAATGTCCATAGCTCATTTAGTTACACTCAAAGTGGATTGGTCTTTTTGGTGAGATCCCAATTCGTCAGTCATCACCGTCGTGATGTCTCCATTCCCTCCTTCAGGGAACAAGGGTTACATACTTAACCGAGACATTCTCTGTTGACTAACTATATTCTTAATAATTGTGCTGAGTAGCACTATACTTTGTTTTGACAATATTAATTTGTTTACTAAATGCAAAATGTCTCTATTGGTTGCATGCAGTAACTTCGATATTTTCATATTGATTTTAATTTTTGATTATTGGTATGAATGATTGGAAGATTTTGTTACAAGTTTTTGTTTGGTTTTTTGTTTGGTGATTTATTTTAAGATCAATTTTTTGATCCACAGACACACACAAACACAAACACAAAATTTATTAACATGTTAACTTCTGCACTATTTAGAATAAAATTGTAATAAAACTACATTTAGTTTGCTCATTAAAAACCGAGAAACTTTTGTTTGATTATTAATTACTGTTAATTGTTTTTTGAGAGTCTTAATTCCTGTTCTTGATTGTGTTCTAGATGGGACAGATGGAGTGTGTTAGTTTTCAGTGTTGGTGTTGATGATATGTAGGAATATAATCTGATACAGTGGATGTTTGGGAGAAACCCGAATACCTGCAATCAGCAGGCTTTCCCAAAGCTCCATATATGACACTGATGATGATAAAACACTCAAAAACAGACTGAATCTGGACACTCAGACTGGATCTCTGACCATCACAAACACCAGAACCACAGACTCTGGACTTTATCAACTATCACTGACCAGTGGAGAGACAAAATACAAGAGTTTCAATGTCACAGTGTCTGTTCAGAAGTGAATTTGTGTAAATCACCTTTACTATTGTTTTGAAATATTTTATCTAATGTTTATTATTTAATCTGAGATTAACTATTCTTACTGTGGTGTCCACTGTGTAAATAACAGAGATACAGTGTAAACAGCTTTTCAAGTTTCCTCTGCTGCATTCCAATTTGCCTACTTATACTATTCCCTAAAAGTAATTACTGTTTGTGGAGAAAAAGACAGTAAACATGTCAAAAATTTCTCATATATGTAAACTATCCAAATTGTAATTTGTAAAAAAAAATACAGACACATAGACGTATGATGTGATTAATGTGAACATAATGGCATCTGTCTACTGATTAGTTTCCAGTGAGAGGGTTCACATTCACACACACACACACACACACACACACACACACACACATACAGTATAAATGGGGTTTGGGAGAAGGGCACAAGCCTTTAAAATATCCACAATCTGTTCAAATGTTTTATTTTAAGATTTATACAGCTTAAGCAGATTTTGCAACAATCCATATGTTTAATGCACCCAATTGCTGCTGGATTCTGTATTTAATAACATTTATTCATTTAGAAGATTCTTTTATCTTGAAAATAAATGCTAGAGACACTATTAGGGCCATTAAAACTGTTAGATGAAAATAATGAATTGGGGTGTTCACTGAATTTGCATTATAAATAAATAAATAACTCTGTTAAAGGGTGATAACATCTCATCCTAGCTGTGGGTGTTTCTGTTAAACTCCTGCTGTTAATCAGTTCTAGGAAGATAGTTGTGAATTGGGGTGAAAAAAAATATTGTTGTGAATGAGAAGTGAGAAGAGACAAAGATAATTGACGCAGCAGGTGCTGGCTGCGAAAATAAAGCGTGGGACATTCGTCATTCATTAGTGTAAATTCCGTTTGATCTCCATCAGGGTAATCATTCATGGACTATTTTGGAACAGATCTGCAAGAGATGAGTCAGTGAGTCAACAAATGAACGATTCCATCAAACAAAAACATGAATTTATGGAATATAGCAGCAATGATGTCAATTAAGAAGCAGATGGAGAGACAAGAGAACTGCAAGTGTACAGACGCTTTAACCCGGTTAACCACACTGTGGTTTAATGAGCCAGAAAAAACTAATTGATTAACATTCTACTGTTCATTATGTGAACGTGTGACGACAGGGAGAGAGATAGAGTGTCACCCCCAAGTGTGGGGGCCAGTGCAATTGACATGTTTTTTATACAGAAAAAACAAGTAGCAAGTCAGAATCTGCTTATATAGTAATCCACTCATTGTAGAAAATGCATATCCAATTATCACATAAAAAATAAAATAAAAGTAAAAAATTAAATTAAAAAAATACAGAACAGTACACAGATAATAAAACCTTGTACAGGATTCACACATCTGGATTGACTGGTGATTCGCAGATGCCAAAAGAATAACCTTTTGGTCTAAATGGCTTCCATAAAGAACTCTTTAACATCTGAAGGACCTTTATGTTTGCTCAGAAGGATTCTTTGTGGCGAAAGGAAGAAGGTTCTCGATTATAAAAAAGTTAAGGAAGAGATGGCTCTTTAAGAGAAACCTTGACGGAATGGTTCTTTGTGGAGCCGAAAATGGTTCTTCTATGTTATCACTGTGAAAAACCTTTTTAAAGAGCACCTTTCTTTTTAAGAGTATATGACTGCCTGCTGCTATATTATTGTTTTGAACAATTTTAATTTCATTTATGAACAATTTACAACTGGATTTTATACTGACAGTTTATTGTGTTCCTGATAGTCCCTGTGAATAATTTAGACTGAAGGGCAACAATCAAACATTACACCCAGAGAGATGATCATTAGGTGGTTTATAATTTATTTATTTATTTAGTTATTTATTTGGTTGTATTATTATTATTATTATTATTAATATATTATTTGTCAGATTCAGTAATTTTAACCAGTGTTATGGTAACAAACAGTACATCTCTTATAAGGATGTTGTTGGAGCGCCAACTAGTGTCTGAAGATGTAAAACCAAAGGCCTTAAAAGCGGACCATTGTGGAACTTCAAGTCTTAGTGGAAAATGATATATGAACTATTTGGGATTTCCCATAATCTGATATTTTATTTTATTAAATTCTTTTATGAGTAATGTTTTTAAGTGTGTAGAGTGCGCTGTGTTGACATAACTTTTCCAGAATTGATTCATGAAATGGTCTTCTAATAATAACACTGTACTTTTAAAATACATGGACATTCATAATGCTTGCATTTTTCAACATTTTCATTTTTTATGCATTTTCAGTTGCTCATGGTAAGTATTGGTTTACGTGCATCGTCGCTGCCCTGCTGGTGAGATGATGTAACTACACACTTATCTAAGGAACCACAGTATCTAACCTCCTTCGCTGAAGGGCATGTCAAACATAGTGGTAAGTGTGTCCTGACAAAATAAATGTATTGTGTAGTGCAAGCTTATACCAACTGAAGAATCAGTATCTTCAGGTAGTTTCTAGTTAACCAGTTGTGACTGATTACTTTCGGGATGCTCCAGGAACGATTCTTGTACAGCAAAATGTGTGAATGCAGGATGCTGCTGCTTGTGAATGACATATGCAACGACGGCATTAACATGTCAAATGCGTTGCCTACTAAACATCTTATGGCCTTAACAAGCACTGCTTTATAGAAAATTTGTATGTACATTTCTGTAATTTTGGTCCAGATGCTCTTTTTGTCGTACCAGGTAGCAAATTCAGTTGAGAAACAAAACATAGCCACTTTACCCATTCTACCATACTGTGTTGAGTAATCTATTCAAAATAGATAAAAATTAGAACAGGAAGGGAATAACAGATAATAGGAGAATAGAAACAATAGTGCAAGTCATAGAGGAAACCATGTGCCTGAATGAAGGGTTCTCAGTGATTGTAGTGGATATAGAGAAGAAATAGGGGCCAAGGGAAAATGATCCTGAGGAACCCCTAGCTGGTCTAGCCTATAGAAATAAGATTTTTAAGTATTTTAGCATAAGAAAAACAAGTATGAAGCAAAGATGTAAGATTGTAATGCCTGATTCAAATATGATATTAATCCCAAACTTGGTGAACAGCTTTGGTGGAATTTGATGATTGCCCATTTCGAGAGATAGGTGCTGTACTTGCATACCCAAGATGCATTTCAGAGGCTGCGGAGAGAAATTACTTGCCTTAAAGAACTTTGGTTCAGATCAGTCCACAAAAACACTTAACTCAGGTGCTGTTTACCCAAATGTTTTCAATAAAACCAGAAAACTTTTTAAGCATTGGTCGTATTTTACACGACAACAGCGTTTGTGAGGACCTGATAAGCTACAGGTGTTGAGAACTGGTTTCATATTCATATCAAGTGTTTGAAAATTATGCTGTTGTCATCTCTGAGTAAACTACAAAAACTTGTTAAAACAGTGACATCATGCACATGAGTATTACGTGTTCAGTTTATGGGAATGTGTGAATGTCTTTGTAAAGTGACATCGTCAACTGCTGGTCTGGCATGCATAATACAGCATTTTATACTTAGAAAAAAAAAAACAAGAAAGAAAAAAAAAGCAAGACAACCAAAGTTGAGTTCAAAACAATAATCTGACGGGTTTTCTGAGGATTGTAATTTTTATATAAACAAAACATGTATTTCTGTGCAAACAGAAAAAAATGATCTACTGAGACCAGATGAGAAGGGAAAAACACTTTAGACACTGTGGATCACGTACTTTAAACTGCTAACTGCTGCGGTTTAATGTGCTTCTGCTGAATAAATGCTGATAAGAGTCCAAAGTGTTAAAAAAGCTGCAGTTACTTCTGCTTTTTTGCCTGCAAATGAATGTGAGAAAGATAAGTGTGAAAAACAGAGCAGAAACTGACCAGTGCATCAGAAAGTTTGCTTTTAATATTGAACAATGATATTCAATTTGGAGATTATAGAACAGATAGATTTAGTTTCTACTTTGTTAATCTTCAGATTCAGTCATTTTAACTCAGTGGTTCTTATCCTGGTCCTGGGAACCCTGTTCTGCACATTTTAGATGTGTCCCTTATTTGATACACCTGAGTCAGATCATCAGCTCATCAGGAGAGAGATCTGAGTCTGTCAGATAAGAGAGACACACAAAATGTGCAGAGCAGTGGGTCCCCAGGACCAGGATTAAGAACCATTGTTTTAGCTTAATGGTGTACAGAGAACACAGGTCTCCTAAAGACCCTGCTGGAGCGCCAACCAGTGACTGAACATGAAAAAACAAGGCCTTAAAACTTAAAACTTTGTAAATAATGACTTCACTTTTGTGAAGTGTATATTAACTTAATGTACATGTGATAAAAATATATTTTTTTTCTAAATTACGTATAAAACCACAGTTTGATCCTGTTTTTAACTCAAATTTGATCTGATCATCGATTCACTATAAGCTCCTGTGAAAAAACATTCAATATATTGTTCATTGATTTGTGTGTTATTAACAGACTTTATTATCTGGCAGCTCTGTTTCCTCACTGAACTCTGATTAAATGTCTTCAGCATCTTTCATAGTGATGGGGATTTAATTCATCTTTGTTTCCAGAGATGGTTTTATCAAATGTGACCCTGGACCACAAAACAAGTCATATGTTGCACAGGTATATTTGTAGCAATAGCCAAAAATAAACTGTATAGCCTAGGTCAAAATTATAGATTTTTCTTTTTATGCCAAAAATCATTAGGATATTAAGTAAAGATCATGTTCCATGAAGATACTTTATACATTTCCTACTGTAAATATTTCTGATTAGCAATATACATTGCTAAGAACTTCATTTGGACAACTTTAAAGGCAATTTTCTTAATATTCAGATTTTATTTTTTTATTTTTTTCTAGATTTTCAAATAGTTGTATGTCGGCTAAATATCGTCCTCTCCTAGAAAACCATACATGAATGGAAAGCTTATTTATTTAAAATAAATGGACATTCATAATACTTGCAATTTTAAGCATTTTTCTTGTATATGTATTTTCAGGAGTAACCCCAGAGTGCAGTCTGGACGATGCCTACTACATTTTCAGTGGCTCATGTTTTGTATTGTTTTCTCTCTTCTCTTCTGGTTAGTGTGACCTTTTGACCCCTGCTGGTGGATGTTGTAACTACACTCTGGAAAAAGGAGCAACTTCCTCATCTGAACGAAGGCCACTCAATGAAAGTATTTGCAAGCAACATAAGAATCGAAAATGTTTTACTTTGTAATATTTGTTGTTTCTTTATTTGTATGCTTTTTGTTGATGTTTTACAGCAATATATGACTCTCCTGATGCAGATGCTGCTGCTTTAGCTCCCTCTTGTGACTGAATATGGAAACACATTCTGTTCAGTACACAGTCCATGTGTTCGGCCTCTACACTGCCATTTATTTTCACCCGTAGGTGGAGAAAAGTGAGTGCCTTAATGTGTGACACCCATGCAGGTCCATTTCTGGACACAGACAAACCCTGAACAAGGCTGGAATATTTTTAAATTAATAGAAATTGTACCACTTGGTAAGTCAATGAAGATTTTTTAGGATAATCTCCTGTAGATGTAAGGGAGGTATGTATTTTTACCATAAGATATTCTTTAGTAAATGTAAGGGAGCTCTGTATTTCTTTAGCATTGTGCTAAAAAAAATGGTGGTGTTGTCTAGAGAGTTTTTTTTTATGTTGTGTTTTTGTATTATAAAAAAATATATAATGTGACATTTTATCAATATATAGGTTTTGGGGATGTGTTGTGTATGTGCTATAAGAGAGTTCATTTCTAACAAACATAAAACTAATAGGCCTATATTTACAGCTATGTCAAGAACAGAAAAAAATTATGACAATGTTTATTAGTTCATAATGACTGACTCTGACTCTGTGTTATACAGTAATATAACAATTTCTGTCATATTTGCTGAAGTTTCATGCTGATGCTTGTTATAAATCAAAACATTTTCTCTTACACTAATATCTGTTTCTCTGGCGTTACAGCACAGAATTCTGAACTTTGCAGAACATTGCAGTGCTGATATTTGCTGGTGCTGCTGTGACTTTACTGCTCATGGTTACTATTGTGATGACCTGTATTTACAGGAAACAGAAAAAAGCAGGACAACAAGGCAAGTTAAGGAAATACTGTTGTTTGTAAGACAGCAAAAGGGAAGTTTTACATTTTTGACTAAGTCCATGTGACTCAGATGTTTGGGAAAGAGACAATTCACAACTCAGTAAATATATGGCTTTATTGCCATTTTAAATGCTGACAAATGTGTTGAGTGTAAAAAGAAAGGTTTTAAAACTTCAATTCTGAAATGTATCAAATATATCTGTAAAATGTTTGTTTTTGTCATGACTCATGGGATGCTGATGTTCATCTCATTGTCTTAGGCTACATTTGTCCAGAGTATTTGCACTTTTCCAGAGTATAAATGTGACCCTGGACCACAAAACCAGTCATAAGTGGCACCGATATATTTGTAGCAATAGCCAAAAAATACATTGTATAGGTCAAAACTATTAGAAAAAAATCATTAGGATATTAAATAAAGAACATGTCCCATGAAGATATTTAGTAAATTTCCTACCGTAAATATATCAACAATTAATTTTTGATTAGTAATATGCATTGCTAAGAACTTAATTTGGACAACTTTAAAGGTGATTTTCTCAATATTTTGATTTGTTTGCACCCTCAGATTCCAGTTTTTTAAATAGTTATATCTCGGCCAAATATTGTCCTATCCTAATAAACCATTATATTATTGGTATCATTATACCAACCAACGATTATAAGGCTTCATAAGATATCAACACATGAACAGTAGGTTACTATATAGTTACAGACTTATTTTAATAGACATAACATTTGAAAATGAAAATGTGTCAAACTGGGTAGACCAGTTTCAAAACATTTTCAAATAGGCCTATGTCTAAACATTTATGAATTATCAATATAAAGGCTATTAATATGAACATGTAGAATAGCCTACTGCTCTTGTAATAAGCAGCTGTATGGCATGAAAAAAAAACCTGAACTCTGAAATAATAGACATCTGCTGATCATACAATTATCTAGTTTTCAGAAATGAGGTCTACTGTACAGTGATTTTTTTTTTCTTAAAGACGTGTTGTATTATTTTATTTAAACTGTAAATGAATATATTTGGATGCTCCATGTTAGTCACTGAATAGGTTTACATGATTTTCAATTGATTTTTTGGTAATATAGCTCGAAAAGTTAATTATAATGAGTGCTCAAAGAAAAAAAAAAAACTCAATTATGTATGCAGTTTATGTGATAACATAACCTGAGGCTAAAAGCTGTGATATTCCACCAAAGAGAGCCACAGGATAAGGAATAGGCATATTTAAAGCTTATTTTTAAAAATCAATTTCCACACTTACTTTTGAACAGAAATTAATGTATATAACAATTTCATTTAATGATGTACTGACAGTATAGTTTTATATAATCACTCTACATTGATTCTCCCATAGATTTTCCAATTGTTTATATTTTCTTAAATGCTGTCTTAGTTTTTCTTGATTACTAACACACAATTAATGAAACAATTCACCACTTTCTCACAACTATAAACACATTCTCGTTACAAGCAATGTCAAAATCAAATACTCCAGTCAAAAACCCTTACATCTATCAATATCAAACTTTGGCCTCAGATGACAAAACCTATAGTACAAACACACAGACAACATCCCTGCCAAGTGAACACTAGTGAGATCAGTTCAGAACACTGTAACAAAAACCTCTTATTTTGATTCAGGAATTATTTGGCAGCTCAGTTCTGCAAAAACTTGTGTAAAAAAAAAAAAGAAAAGGAAAAAATGGCTAAATTTGACAGTCATAAGTTTGAGTTTGTACAACATGTCATACTGTTTACTGGAGACTGAGTAGTGAAATGTCCCTTATATAAAGTACTGTTACTATAGCTTCTATACTGAACTACACTGTGTAAGCAGCATAAAGGCCTGCCTGTGATTCTTTCAGCTCTCTCTCCAGTGCTAGGATGAATTTTTTAAGCAGTCACCTGTGCTCCTGTTTATCCTATCCTGAGATTCTGAGTGGTCTGGCATCACCTTTGCTACTGAATGCTTGCTTATGGATAATTGTGTGTTATTTGAGATCACACTGTGACACTAGAGTTAATTATATGATGTGTTTGTGTTTTATTAATGAGAATATAAAATATTTGTAAAATGAGGCCAACTTTGGAGAGATCATAAAAAAAATGGAATGTGTGTATTTATGCATTCCAGTATAATATATAGCCTAGAATATTATAATTTCTAAACTACTAAATTAATTATTAAAACATTGCATAATTAAATATTTTACTCATGGTCCGTTGCTTACATTATGAATGAATCTTTAATTTAGCATTTATTTATTTTTAACTGTGTTAATGCATTAAGCCATTTTTCAATTAACGGTTTTCTTGGGGACAAAACTCAAAATGTTGTCTTTCCTTTTGGATTACAGCAGAACCCTTTTTAAAAAATAGGGTGCCATAAAACCATGTTTTGAAAGTGCTATAGGCCTATAGTACCTTTATGGTGTTATGAATAACCTTAAATCTGTTTTTATTAATTTTTTTATTGTTTTACTGCTCTCCCTGTCTGGTATTATAATAACTTGTAGCTTCTATTATTAAAAATGCAAGACGTGTTTTATTTTTATTGACATGGGAAGCTGTAGTAAAAATGACAGTGCTCTAGCAACAGTTGCTTAATACATTAATACATGATGACTGACACTGAACGAGAATAAACACACAAAATAGAAACACAAAATGAAGATGATGCGATCAAGTTTCAGTGAAATACTGTATCTTCACAATCTTCTATGATGCCTGTATGATTCTAAAAAAAAAACAAACAAACAAAAAAAACAGATGATATTTGGTATTAAAGGACAAACTATTGCAATGCATCATCTCTTAGAGATACTTCAGAGTAAAATAATCTTTAAAAAGATTTCAATCAATTAATTAATTTTATTATTTCTTTTGTAATGTATGTATAAATTTAGAATTGTATTAGCAAATTAAATGTTCAGAGAAAGTACAAGTAACCTTAAAATATATTTTACAATGTTAGAAACATTAATCTCATTATGGCTGCGGGTGTTTCTGCTTGAAAACACACTGTTAATCAGTTCTAGAAAGAAACTGAGTGTGAAATAAGTAAAAAAAAAAAAAAAACCCTGATTACAATCATGCTCTTTGTCATAAAAATAAATGTGAACATTAGTTTGTTCTTCAGTTTATATTCCATATGGCTATTAGTTTGATCTTTATAACATATAATGGAGGACATACAGATAAGAGTCAGGAGGGATTGTGGGAAATGTAGTGCAGTGGTGATCATGACTACATTAAAATCTGTTATGCATTACTTGCGAACAGCTTTTGAGTAAAATCAGTGTTTGTCCACTAGAGGACAGACATGATCAGATACTAATACCAGCAGCAGGTTATCTGTATGTGACCATTTATTTACTGAGCAGGTTTTAACCAAATAACTTACAGATGAGAATGCAACAATCAAACACAATTATTGCAAGGCACAATACAATAATAGTGGACTTCCAAAACCAATATGATTTAAACAGAACAGTCAGGAAAAAAATAAGCAAGCTCATTCAGCCAATAATAAATATATTGTTCTCTTATAAAGGACATACAGTAACAAATAACAACACAGTACTTCCGTATACAACGGTATAAAGTTAATTTACTAACAAACTGATGTAGTAAAGTAAATTCGTTGAACCAAATACTGTTATATATGTCACCTTTTTTTCCACAAGCACCAAAGTTAAATAGCAATCACTCTCAAAACAATCACTCTCATTGGGTATGTAATATCATATAAAAATGTGCAATACTGTCTGAATTCACAGTTACTATTATTGTTATGGTGTTGTTATTTGCATTAAGGGGATCCCCTCCTGCTCAGGCCCCCCATCTGGACTTCTTTCACTCCCTGAAACAAAACAAAGAAAACACAAAAGATGATATTTATGTGCAAAGATAATGGCATTTAAAAAATAAAATTATTCTGGAATTAGAAATTAAATCCCAATTGAATATTTTAAAATGTAATTATTTTTATTTTATTTTTATTAATGTGGTTTATTGTGATTTCTAAATAAAGACACACTAAATAAGATCACCATGTTACTCACCTTATTTTTATCTTGTATTTGGTCTCTCGGCTGCTGATGATCAATAGTTTATAAACTCCAGAGTGTTCAGTTGTGCTGTTTGTGATTGTCAGAGATCCAGTCTGATGATCCAGGTTCAGTCTGTCTCTGAATTTCCCTTCAGTGGAGAAACTTGTACTGAAACTTGTACTGAAAATTGCTTTATATATTTCACCTCTAGCGATGAGACTGTCTTCAGGTCCAAACATCCACAGTACCAGATCATCTTTTTGTATTTCAGTATCGTTCTGTAGCTTGACTGAATCTCCCTCCATCCCGGACACAGTCTTTTCTTTAATTTTATCCCATCACCACACAGAAGAGTAAAAACATGAATGTTATAACAAAATTAACTCCCATCTGATTAATTAGAGGGCAAGATGGTGGATTTTTGTTTTGCACATAAGAAAGAACTGTGTTGGAGCTGTACACATTTTAAAATGCCCCTAATTTCTGGGCACCAATGAAAATTTGACTAACATAATATAATTTGTTTCTGTCTTCTCGAGTTGTTTGCATCTTTATCTTTTTGCAGCTTTAATTATAAGCTAAATCATTAAAACATCATAAACCACGATTGAGTTTACTCACCATGAGCAATAACCATGAATCTCTTTGCATGTGCTCTTTTTGCCGCTGGTAATTTGAAGTGTATAAACATCTGAATGAACTCTGCTGATGTTCCTGATGGTCAGATCTCCAGTTTGCTGGTTTAACTGCAGTCTGTCTCTGAATCTGCCATCAGGACCTTTGTATAATTTGGTCTGATTGGTGGCTCGGTTGAGTTCAGCTATAAAAATATCTTTATCGCTAAACTTCCACAGTATCCGGTCATCTTCATTCAGTGCAGTAACACCAGTTTGTAGAGTGACAGAATCTCCCACTGTATATTTCAGCGTGTTCACTGCCAAAGCAAGAGAAACATGTAGAAGAAATTTGTGAGTGTGAACATGAACTCAGTTATCGATATTTTTATTATTTTCGAGCTACTCACGCCAAACAAGAACATTGAATTTCTTGTATAAGTCTTTATTTCTGCTCTTGATCTGCAGATCGTAAACTCCAGAGTCTGTGCTTTTGGTGTTTGTGATGGTGAGATCTCCGTTTGATTGTCCAGCTCAATCTGTCTCCAATCTGTCTCTGAATCCGTCATCATCATCGTAGACATTGCTCTCATTGCTCTGTCCATCGATTTTGGCGATAAGGGCATTTTTAGGTTCAAACTTCCACAGTATCAGATCATCTTTCTGTATACCGGTCTGCAGATGGACAGATTCTCCTTCTGTGAATTTCCGTGTGTCCTCTTCATTTCATAAAGAAACAGAAACACATAAAACATGTTGACGTGAATGTGGAGGTAAACAACTCAAAACCCACTAAGGAGCCCAATGAAGTTAAAAAACTAATAAAGTAACATATTGACAGACAATACTGTAGGACATTTTGAAGTGCTTGAGTTGTGCACCTCGTACAATAACTTTGAATCTCTTATTTTTTGCTTTGCTGCCAGTGATCTTCATCTGATAATCTCCAGAGATTGGGATCCTGATGTCGCTGATGGTCAGATCTCCAGTCTGATGGTCCAGCTGTAGCTTGTCTCTGAATCGCTCATCATCAGCGTATGAGATGTTACCTGCCTTTTTGTAGATTTGTGCAATAGCCATTTCTTGAGGTCCAAACATCCAGAGCACTTCATCGTCTCTTTGGATTTCGACTGCACCGGTTTTTAGTGTGACAGAATTTCCCTCCTTCACTGACACGTTCTTCTTTTCTGTCTCAACATCAAATGAATGGAGAAGATATTAAATATTTTAAAAGATGTTTCATTGTTCAACTATTCAAAAATACATTTTTTGGTGAAATAATAAACTACCGTAAATTGAGTCCCATTAGAAACAGTAGATTTGATTCATAAGTGATTTAGTTTGGAGTTTGATTAAATTTACTGAACAGTGATCTGATTGGTTTTTAAGTCACTTTTTAAATGCATTTCTAGGGTGTTACAACTTCCTTTATTTTTTCTTTATTAAGTAAGAGAAGGATTAATTAAATGTTTGTTTGATAAAACAAGTAGTTTTTCTTCTGCTAAATTGTTGGCATTAATCCACGAGCTGCCATGCTAAAGTGCAAACTGTCAACAAACACTTCCTCATTCCATAATGCACAGCGCAGCTGGCTTCACGGCAACTGGTTTTAGTCCAAAAAATGATCTGTTTTTTTTGCAGTTGGGTCTGTTTGAGGTTGGATCACGTTCTCACCACAAAGCGTACCGCTCCAGAGTTCGTTTGAGAAAGCGTGCGAGACCACCTCTTCAAGCGGGTCTCGATGCGGCTTCATTCGTCTGATGCAGCATTTAGGTCCGCCTTTAGTGCGCACCAGTCGCGATTGCTGCTTTTCACACCTGCCCAAATGAACCCGCGCAAAGGGAAAGCGAACTCTGGTACGATGCGATTCAGCGAACTAAATGAGGCAGGTGTGAAAGCACCCTAAAGATGTCTTGAGCCTGCATCTATGCGGGCCGGCGGGAAGACGCTTCAAGGGTACAAAGGCTGCTGACCACACTTCAGAGCGTTAAAGGCTGAATAGTGCGGACTCGTGGAGCTTCGTAGACTCGGCGAGCATGTGCAATTTAAGTCCATGAGACCGAAAGTCCACATGAAGTGCGCCATTTGGGACAGGGCCAAAGATGTCTAGCGCAGGGATCCTCAAATCTGGACCTCGAGATCCACTTTCCAGCAGAGTTTAGCTCTAACCCTAATCAAACACACCTGAGCATGCAATGCCAATCAATGTCTTTGGGATCATTCAAAAATCACAGGCGGTGACTTTAATCAGGGTTAAAGCTAAACTGTGCAGCACATTGAACCTCCAGGGCAAGATTTGAGGAAACCTGATCTAGCACATATTTACATAGAAAAGTGAAGTATAAAGCAGCGGAACTTTGTAAACAGCTCAGAGTAATCATGACATCTCCATAAGAACCATATGATTGCCAGAACAAATTTAACGGGATTTTTGAAAAGGTTCTGTTCACACATGATCTCTCAATGGTAACTTACCAGTAATTTACCAGTAAAGACTGTATGTGTGACAGGGGCTAAACTCTTCCTCTGTATATGCTGTGAATTTGAATTGCTAAACGTTCCTCTGGGAAAACAGTGTGCATTAACGAGCCTGTCCTCCAACAAAAAACGACCATATAGGTCGTTTGTGCAAAAGCTTTACTGCTATTACGACCTATTTTTTCGTTTTTAGCGTTAAGCGGCCTCTAAGCGGTATTAAAAATAATGACAGTATCGGCGTTCGTCTGTAGATCATGAAATGGCGATATAGCGTCATTACCAATCAAAGCGCGCGTTTATTTAAATGCAATGTGTGGACTTTTTTACACCGATCTCACAGTAATTTGTACATATTTTACTAGGAGGCTTATTACGTTCGAATGACCACACCTAACCCCACCCCTAAACCTAACCCTCCACAGAAATCATGCTAAATTATGATTTTTTTTGAGCATATACATTTTCACGTGCATGTCCATTCTCTGGGATCGAACCCATGATAGCATGATTGCATATCAGGTATAGCATAATAATCTACCAACTGAGCTACCGCAGCGCCAAATCCGCGTTGCAAATAAAGAGAGTACAAAACATTAATATGAACCACGACCTTTTTGCCGATAGAGGCGCGCAATTGTAGTATACGCTCTGATGGGTCGTATTTCAGGGATTTGGACAAACGACCTATACGAGCGTATTAGTTGGAGGACAGGTTGGCATTAACTCACTAGATTTGTAACGCAAATCATTTATAACCCTTTGCCAACACAGGAAAATACATCAACCTATGTCTAAATATGCCATGTATTGTACATCGCGAATTCAAATGAAAAGTTTCTGCCTGTGGCTAAGTATTAAAATTTAATGGATTTAAACATCGTTTAATCACGCTGTAAAGTTAAATGTCACCAGGCTGTTGGCGACCTCTGCAGGTATTTGTTTTAATACATAATGTACTTAAGTTTGTTAAATCATGCTGTATAGTTGTATAATCAGGCATATTAGCTGCAGGCCCTAATGTATTTTCTAACAGTGTTGTTTAAAACAATCATGTAATTTCTTGGTTTTGATAGAACAATCTCTGTCGCGTAAGGGTCAAGGCTGGAAAACCATACTGGATGCCTGTGATCTTCGGGCCCTTAGGCGGCACTGCATCACATACAGGAATGCTACTGTAATGGAAATCACAACATGGGCTCAGGAATACTTCCAGAAAACATTGTCGGTGAACACAATCCACCGTGCCATTAGCCGTTGCCCAGCTAAAACTCTATAGGTCAAAAAAAGAAGCCATATCTAAACATGATCCAGAAGCGCGGAGTGTTTTCTCTGGGCCAAGGCTCATTTAAAATGGACTGTGGCAAAGTGGAAAACTGTTCTGTGGTCAGGCGAATCAAAATTTGAAGTTCTTTTTTGGAAAACTGGGGCGCCATGTCATCGGACTAAAGAGGACAAGGACAACCCAAGTTGTTATCAGCGCTCAGTTCTGCATCTCTGATGGTATGGGGTTGCATGAGTGCGTGTGGCATGGGCAGCTTACACATCTGGAAAGGCACCATCAATGCTGAAAGGTATATCCAAGTTCTAGAACAACATATGCTCCCATCCAGGCGTCGTCTCTTTCAGGGAAGACCTTGCATTTTCCAACATGACAATGCCAGACCACATACTGCCAATTACAATATCATGGCTGCGTAGAAGAAGGATCCTGGTACTGAAATGGCCAGCCTGCAGTCCAGATCTTTCACCCATAGAAAACATTTGAAGCATCATAAAGAGGGAAGATGCAACAAAGAGACCTAAGACAGTTGAGCAACTAGAAGCCTGTATTAGACAAGAATGGGACAACATTCCTATTCTAAACTTGAGCAACTTGTCTCCTCAGTCCCCCAGACGTTTGCAGACTGTTATAAAAAGAAGAGGGGATGCCACACAGTGGTAAACATGGCCTTATCCCAACTTTTTTTTGAGATGTGTTGATGCCATGAAATTTAAAATCAACTTATTTTCCCTTAAAATTATACATTTTCTCAGTTTAAACATTTGATATGTAATCTATGTTGTATTCTGAATAAAATATTGAAATTTGAAACTTCCACATCATTGCATTCTGTTTTTATTCTGAATTTGTACGTGTCGATAAGCAGTGATATAGCACATCATTTTCCAAGTTTATTATATAGCTCTCATTCTTTAGTTCATTCTGAAGATAGGTTTGAGTTTGGAATGGTATAATTTTGAACGTTAATGTTGACACAGTCATTGCATGCTTTGCATGTGCTGCCCGTTGTTGTCAGAAAAAAGTTCAGGCTTAGGATTTTTTTTTTTGCTTTGACCCCTGATATTCGCTGTAGATAACACTCACCTTTCCGGATTTTAGAGTATTTTAACATGTAGCACATTACACCCAAAGCTGCAGCCACAAACAGAAGGACACAAAGACAAATGAGCACAATATAACCAGCAGACAGACCCGGATCTGGAACAGCTGAAGAGAGACAAACACACAAACCATTTCATTATGAGGGAACATCTAAAGTACACTATTTTAATGTGATTTGACATGAACTACGTACCGACAAAAACATTGAATCTCTTGTAGAGTGTTTCTTTACTGTTGGAGATCTGTAGTTGATAAACTCCAGCGTCTGAGGTTCTGATATCTCTGATGGTGAGAGATCCTGTCTGATTTTCCAGATGAAATCTCCCTCTGTATATATCATCTGAATTCAGTGTGATCTCATGAATCTTAATGTTCATTTCAGCTACAAGACTGTCTGGATTTGTAGGTCCAAATGTCCATTGTATTAGATCATGTTTCTGTGAATCAGTAACACCAGTGTGTAGAGTAACAGAATCTCCTTCTTTCTTGTTTTCTAAGCCGGCAAAAATCACATCTGGAAAACAAACAAGATCCATTATCAGATGTAGCCTACTGTGCATTTTGAGATAGAAAAAATAATATAAATAAATAAATAAATAAATAAATAAATAAATAAATAAATAATAAAAAATAATAAAAAAATAATATAATCTTAATAATAAAAGTACATATTTTAATACTGTAATATTAATGTAATAGCCAGTTGCAGATTGTGTAAATTTACTCATAAAACACTTAAGTCTATATAATAATTATCATTAATCATATGGATATAAATCTATAAAATTATGACATTAGATGTATCTGAGCTTCTCACCATGGACAGTAACACTGAATGTCTTGAGGAAGGTCTCGTCGCTGATGATCTTTAGATGATAATCTCCAGAGTGTTTGGTTCTGATGTCACTGATGCTCAGAGATCCAGTCTTATTGTCCAGCTGCAGTCTGTCTTCAAACCTCCCATCATCAACATCATATAATGAGACTGTCTGAGTTTTCCCATCAATTTTTGCAATAATATTGTTTTGAGATTCATACATCCACATCAAGAAAAATATTCTCTGTATTTCAGTGACATCAGTGTGTAGAGTGAGAGAATCTCCCTCCTTCACAGACACTTTTTCTGTCTTGCTGTACACACCTGAAAAACAGAAACAGTATCTTAAAATTTTCAAATATTAGAAAACTACAAACAAAACATTAGCGCTGAAGTTGATATATAAAATCGTAAGGATTATGTACATTATTTTAATAATACAGCCCACTAAATATTACCCTTAGGAAAATTAACCATGGTTTTATTATAGTTAAAGTGTAGTAACCATTGGATTTTGGCATATTGTTTACATTTGTATAACCACAGTTTTACTATAAAAACATGGTTAAATTTTGCCTACATTATGGTTTTAACCATGATTATTATTATTATTATTATTATTAGCCTATATGTAGTAAAAGCATGGTTAATATTAGTAAGGGTATAGAATACTGGGCTATAGAATTAAGGTAATCATAATGTTGTCATTTGTGGATTTTGTCCACGCTTGCTTATTCAGTTGGCTATTTAATCTATAAGCATAACAAAACGTTACCATTTTAGTAGTATTTTTTAAAATATCCTATTTCTTGTGTACTTGTTTTTACGGAACTGTTTATATATACAGGTCCTTCTCAAAAAATTAGCATATTGTGATAAAAGTTCATTATTTTCCATTTAAAATATCCTATTTCTTAGCTTTATTTTCCATAATGTAATGATAAAATTAAACTTTCATATATTTTAGATTCATTGCACACCAACTGAAATATTTCAGGTCTTTTATTGTTTAATACTGATGATTTTGGCATACAGCTCATGAAAACCCAAAATTCCTATCTCAAAAAATTAGCATATCATGAAAAAGGTTCTCTAAACGAGCTATTAACCTAATCATCTGAATCAACTAATTAACTCTAAACACCTGCAAAAGATTCCTGAGGCTTTTAAAAACTCCCAGCCTGGTTCATTACTCAAACCCACAATCATGGGTAAGACTGCCGACCTGACTGCTGTCCAGAAGGCCATCATTGACACCCTCAAGCTTAGAGGGTAAGACACAGAAAGAAATTTCTGAACGAATAGGCTGTTCCCAGAGTGCTGTATCAAGGCACCTCAGTGGGAAGTCTGTAGGAAGGAAAAAGTGTGGCAAAAAACAGCTGCACAACGGCAGAAGAGGTGGCGGACCCTGAGGGATTGTGGAGAAGGACCCGATTCCCAGCCCAGGGGAGACCTGCGGAAGCAGTGGACTGAGTCTGGAGTAGAAACATCCAGAGCCACCGGGCACAGGCGTGTGCTTTTGAACCAGAAACAGCTGCAGAAGCGCTTCGACCTGGGCTACAGAGAAGCAGCACTGGACTGTTGTTCAGTGGTCCAAAGTACTTTTTCTCGGATGAAGCAAATTTTTGCATGTCATTCGGAAATCAAGGTGCCAGAGTCTGGAGGAAGACTGGGGAGAAGGAAATGCCAAAATGCCTGAAGTCCAGTGTCAAGTACCCACAGTCAGTGATGGTCACCCATGGGGTGCCATGTCAGCAGGGTCAATGCAGCTAGCTATCAGGAATGGTATCAGCATGTGCTGGTGTTGGTCCACTGTGTTTTATCATGGGCAGGTCAATGCAGCTAGCTATCAGGAGATTTTGGAGCACTTCATGCCTTCCATCTGCTGAAAAGCTTTATGGAGATAAAGATTTAGTTTTCAAGCACGACCTGGCAACTGCTCACAGTGCCAAAACCACTGGTAAATGGTTTTACTGACCATGGTATTACTGTGCTCAATTGGCCTGCCAACTCTCCTGACCTGAACCCCATAGAGAATCTGTGGGATATTGTGAAGAGAAAGTTGAGAGACATGAAGACCCAACACTCTGGATGAGCTTAAGGCCACTATCGGCATCCTGGGCCTCCATAACACCTCAGCAGTGCCACAGGCTGATTGCCTCCATGCCACGCCGCATTGGAAGCAGTCATTTCTGCAAAAAGGATTCCCTGACCAAGTATTTGAGTTGAGTGGATGAATAACTGAACATAGGTTGTATTCATTTGTATTGACTTTTTGTATTAAAAAACACTTTTTCTTTATTGGTCGGATGAAATATGCTAATTTTTTGAGATAGGAATTTTGGGTTTTCATGAGCTGTATGCCAAAATCATCAGTATTAAAACAATAAAAGACCTGAAATATTTCAGTTGGTGTGCAATGAATCTAAAATATATGAAAGTTTAATTTTATCATTACATTATGGAAAATAATGAACTTTTATCACAATATGCTAATTTTTTGAGAAGGACCTATATATATATATTCGTGATTGTCTTTGAAGTTTTCAAAATGAGTTTATCAAAAGTTTATTGTCTCCAATAAGATTTCTGTAATGGCTGATTTGGCTGCACGTCTGATGGCGAAATTACGTAACGTGAAATTGAAAGGACGTCAAAAGCACATCGCCTAAAACTAGTCGTACGCTAGTAGCCTATTACTTTTTTTACGTAGCAACATAGTTAGGCCTATAGTCCCACACCCCAAGTTATAACACAGAAAAACACTGATTTTGTAAATGTCTGTTGAAAATGCGAGATTTTGTGAAAGGACATCGCCTACGCTTATTATCACGCTAGTAGGCTATTGCACGCCAATGTTAGTGATTGAGACCGAAATACCTTTCTTCCGCTCATGCATGAGATAACTGAAACTGAAAGTATGAAGAACCGAGCCTGCAGTACTTACAGTCCAAAAATAATGCGAAGGAAAAGAGTAATAATAGTTTCTTCATATTGCTGTGCTGTATGATTGTCAAGCTCACAACCATGACTCGATCGATCAGTAGAGTAGCCTACCGTCGCAGCGGAGACGCGCACGGAGAACCGCCGTCATGGGTGGTGCCACCCTTTAATGAAATGTAGAGCAAGATATGCAGGTAATGACATCATAAAGCAGCCAATGTTCGTTCATGAGTTTAAGTTACGCACAAATGTAGTTTTACTCTTTAAATACACACTTTTTTTTTTTTTTTTTTTTTTTTATATACCTTTTTTCAATAACAGTGATTAGAATATCCAAAAATCCTAAAATATGGTATCTAAACTCTGTTCTTGCTTGTAGTTTCTGTCACTGTACCTACACATAAGGGCAGAGGATCCTATTTGCCATTGAATTCATATGTTCCACAGACTCAGAAATACTTGTTTTACTTTAAGCTTTAAACATAAAATCAATATAAGACTATTAGAGTATACCCTTTTATGATCAGTTAATTTATATGAATAAAAATGAACAAAACAAATAGGGCTTCAGTAGAAGTTTTACCCATTACTTGACTTAGTTATAATAAACATATTAGTACCGGTCTGAATTCTACTCCTATTTTGATCAATATGTCGTTATGAGACTAAGTTGGAAAGGCAAATCCAATATTTCTATATTTGACATTAAACGTAGACCAATATAAGTCGTCTTCTTTAAATATATATACACATATATATATATATATATATATATATATATATATATATATACATATATATATATATAAATGAATAGAGATATTTGACAACAATAAGGGCTATTGTTTTCATGAGCAGTAACAAAATGGTAAGATGATTAATACCCAGCAAACATGCTGAGCAAACCCACACTAAACCCACGTTGGCCCCATGTAGGTTAGCCCATGCGGGGCCCACAGCAGTTTTGCCCATTGTGGGCCCTATGTGGGTTTCATGTGGTTTTCACATGAAACCCACTTGGGGCCCCCTGTGGAATAGCCCATGGGGGGCCACAAGCAGTTTGGTCATTTGTGGCCCTATGGGGATTTTCTGTGGGCAACCCACTGTTGGCCCTGGGTGTTTTTTTTTTATTTTATTTTTTACATGCAAATGTTGCACTAAAATTAGATTTCTGTGATGATGACAGTAAAATGAAAACAATAAATTGTCCATAACAAAAATATAATATATGTGTTATGTGTATATTTATTATGTATATAAAAATACACACACATGCATGTATATACTTAAGAAAAATGTTGTTTTTATATTAAATATATTTACATATAATATAAATAAATGTTTGTATTTATATACATAATAAATACACACAATACACACATTATGTAAACAAAAACTTTTAGTTTGAATGCGATTAATAGCGATAATTTGATTGACAGCACTAATAGCCATTAATGGCGCAAAAAAAAAAATATATATATATATATATATATATATATATATATATATATATATATATATATATATATATATATATATATATATATTTTATGATTATTATTTTATCATTACAATTAAAAGAACCAAAGACTTAAACTACTTCAGTCTGTGTGCATTGAATTTATTTAATACACAAGTTTCACAATTTGAGTTGAATTACTGAAATAAATGACCTTTTCCACGACTTTTCCATAAATAAATTCAATGCACACAGACTGAAGTAGTTTAAGTCTTTGGTTCTTTTAATTGTAATGATTTTGGCTCACATTTAACAAAAACCCACAAATTAGAATATGGTGACATGCCAATCAGCTAATCAACTCAAAACACTTGCAAAGGTTTCCTGAGCCTTCAAATTAGTCTCTCAGTTTGGTTCACTAGGCTACACAATCATGGGGAAGACTGCTGATCTGACAGTTGTCCAAAGACAATCATTGACACCCTTTCACAAGGAGGGGAAGCCACAAACATTCATTGCCAAAGAAGCTGGCTGTTCACAGAGTGCTGTATCCAAAGCATGTTAACAGAAAGTTGAGTGGAAGGAAAAAAGTGTGGAAGAAAAAGATGCACAACCAACCAAGAGAGAACTGCAGCCTTATGAGGATTGTCAAGCAAAATCGATTCAAGAATTTGGAGTGAACTTCACAAGGAATGGACTGAGGCTGGGGTCAAGGCATCAAGAGCCACCACGCACAGATGTGTCGAGGAATTTGCTGAACCACAGACAATGTCAGAGGCGTCTTACCTGGGTTAAGGAGAAGAAGAACTGGACTGTTGCCCAATGGTCCAAAGTCCTCTTTTCAGATGAGAGCAAGTTTTGTATTTCATTTGGAAACCAAGGTCCTAGAGTCTGGAGGAAGGGTGGAGAAGCTCATAGCCCAAGTCGCTTGAAGTCCAGTGTTAAAGTTTCCACAGTCTGTGATGATTTGGGATGCAATGTCATCTGCTTGTGTTGGCCCATTGTGTTTTTTGAAACCGTTTACCAAGAAATATTGGAGCACTTCATGTTTCCTTCGGCTGACCAGCTTTTTGAAGATGCTGATTTCATTTTCCAGCAGGATTTGGCACCTGCCCACACTGCCAAAAGCACCAAAAGTTGGTTAAATGACCATGGTGTTGGTGTGCTTGACTGGCCAACAAACTCACCAGACCTGAACCCCATAGAGAATATATGGGCTATTGTCAAGAGGAAAATGAGAAACAAGAGACCAAACAATGCTGATGAGCTGAAGGCCACTGTCAAAGAAACCTGGGCTTCCATACCACCTCAGCAGTGCCACAAACTGATCACCTCCATGCCACACTAAATTGAGGCAGTAATTAAAACAATAGGAGCCCCTACCAAGCATTGAGTACATGTACAGTAAATGAACATACTTACCAGGAGGCCAACAATTCACTAAAATGTTTTTTCTTATCAAGTATTCTAATTTGTTGAGATAGTGAATTGGTGGGTTATTGTTAAATGTGAGCCAAAATCATCTCTCTTGCTCGGTGCTCGCGCCAGCTTGTGTGTGAGATGCGCCACTCTTCTTACAAAGATATTTATAATCTATTATTTTTAAGTAACATTAACATGACAGTAAAATGACTGTATCTTTGTAAGAATAGGCTACAGGATCCTCCAAGTCCAAGACACCACTGTTGTAAGTGATCAACTATTATTTTTAAGTAACATTAACATGACAGTAAAATGACTGTTGTACCCACACTCAAAGGTGTCAAAATACAAACCCACACATTTTGTCCACGCCCATTTGTATTCCCCATATATCCACGCCCTCCACACCCAGCAATATTTCACTTATATACATTGTGATTTTCTTTGTCCACGCCCACACACAGCCCACAGTGTACCCACATCTCCCCCACTGTTCACGCCCACACCCATTCCCCACAGTTCCCCACATCCTCTTACTGTGTCCACGCCCACACCCAGCCACAGTGTACCCACACTCCTCCCCACTGTGTCCACGCCCCCACAGTGTACCCACACTCTCCCACCCACGCCCACAGTGTAGCCCACAGTGTACCCACTCTCCCCACTGTGTCCACGCCCACACCCAGCCCACAGTGTACCCCCCACACTCCCCACTGTCCATCAGCCCACACTCCAGCCCCACTGTGTCCACGTCCACCACAGTGTACCCACATCTCTCCCACTGTGTCCACGTCCACACACATCCCACAGTGTACCCACACTCTCCCCACTGTCCACCCCACACCCACTCCCCCCTCTCCCCACTGTGTCCACGTCCACACACAACCCATAGTGTACCCACACTCTCCCCACTGTGTCCACATTCACACCCAGCCCACAGTATACCCACACTCTCCCCACTGTGTCCACGTCCACACAAGCCCACAGTGTACACACTCTCCCCACTGTGTCCACATTCACACCCAGCCCACAGTATACCCACACTCTCCCCACTGTGTCCACATTCACACCCAGCCCACAGTATACCCACACTCTCCCCACTGTGTGTCCATCACGTCCACACCCAGTGTACCCCACACTCTCCCCACTGTGTCCACGCCCCCACACCCAGCCCACAGTGTACCCACACCTCTCCCCACTGTGTCCCGTCCCACACACCCCACAGCCTGTGTCCAGCCCACTCCAGCCCACAGTGTACCACTGTGTGCCCACACTCTCCCCCTGTGCCCACCCCTCCCCCACTGTGCCCACACCCAGCCCACACTGTTACCCACACTCTCCCCACTGTGCCCCACATACCCACTCCCACAGTGTACCCACACTGTCTCTCCCCCACTGTGTGCCCACACCCAGCCCACACTGTACCACATCTCCTCCCCACACAGCCCACACCCAGCCCACCACTGTACCCACGCTTACAGCCCTCCCCACCCACACCCAGCCCACAGTGTACCCACACTCTCCCCATTGTGCCCACCCACGCCCACACACAGCACACACTGTACCCACACTCTCCCCACTGTGCCCACACCCAGCCCACACTGTGCCCACACTGTGCCCACACTGTACCCACACTCCTCCCCACTGTGTTAGTTACAGTTTTAGTAAAATATTATGTTTTGTGTGTGAATGTTTTAGTGTTTGTTGTACCCATGCCCGTTGGTGTTCATCGATTGAAGAAACTGGAAGATCGATGAAACACACAACGTATCAGTGATGGAGGGAGATTCTGTCACTCTACACACAGATGTTCCTGAACTGCAGAGAGATAATGTGCTACTGAGGACGTTTGTACCTCAAGACACTCACATCGCTAAAATGTCCACAATGAGAGGTTTCACGATGTTGCTGATGAGAGATTCAGAGACAGACTCAAGCTGGACTCTCAGACTATATCTCTGATCATCACAAACATCAGCACAGAACACAAAGGACTTTATAAAGTAGAAATCATTATTGATTGTAGGGTATAGGGTATCAAGGATTTATTTGTTTGTTTATATGTTTGGTAGGGAGTTATTTTTTTTTATATTTATTTCTGTTTTTTTTATTTTTTTTTTTATATATTTTTTATTATTTATTTTGTGTGTTTATTCAAGCATAACAGTAATTTAAGATATGGTAATATGATTTTCAGTAAAGCTGCTTTGAATAAAATGAAAATAAAATGACTTAATTATAAGATGGACACTTGTTTTTCTAAAATACTGAGCATTATTTTATTGTAAAATATGGTGCATTATTTTGAACATTTCTTCATCCTTGACATCTATGGCAAAGTTTCCATTTTGTTATTGTGGTATAATCTACATTCCTAAATGTCATTTAAAAACAAAACCATTTGTGGTTGGTTGCTTTTCATGTTGGTCAGGTTCTTTGCCATAATTTAATTCTCAGCCCAGAATGAAGACTTCAACTAAAAGGCTTTTAGTAGATTTAAACCACTATGTAACTGAAATGAAATACTTTTGATGGGAAAGTAAAGGATTCAAAAGTCATCGCTTCTCTGTTCAGTCAAATAGTGCTTCAAAAATGGGAACTACCAAACACTGTATCCTATTTCTTCAAGAATTTATTTTCTCCATTTTTCAGTCTGGCACCTTCTATAGGCAGACTTTGCAACTTTATATTGTTCAATTGCAGTTTTATTTCACAAAACTGCAACTTTTTAGTGTATCTCACAAGTGCACTTTTATTTGCATTTGCATCCTTATTTTTTATCATATTTCTGGGTTTATAAACTGTCGTAATAAACCACTGGCAAACAAAGAAGCTCTTACTTACTGTTTTTCCTGTATTTTCTTCTGTTCTTCAGCTCATCTCCCCATTCCTGTGATCACCTGTCCACAAAATCCTTCATCATCAGTCTCCAGATGTGTGTGCTGCTGTGTTCAGTGGTGAATGTGGGTCATGTGACTCTCTCCTGGTACAAAGGAAACAGTTTATTGTCCAGCATCAGTGTGTCTGATCTCAGCATCAGTCTCTCTCTACCTCTGGAGGTGGAATATCAGGATAATAACAGCTACAGCTGTGTGATCAACAATCCCATCAGCAACCAGACTCAACATATGGACATCAGCAAACTTTGTCAAATACATTAAGCTGGTGAGACAAGTGATGTGATGAAATAATTCTTATTTATGGATGAACTATTCCTTTAAATATGACTGCCACTCCTCTTTTGAGTACTTTATTCCCGTTCTGTACACATTTACAGCATCTACCAACTGTGGCTCCAACTATGATCACTTTCCTTTCGCAAAAAAAAAACAAAAAAAAAACGCATTGTTAAATATGTTGTTGTTTTTTGACAAAGGTCGTAGTTTTGGTGTAGAACTTGACATCATTCTAGACAAAAGTAATACACAAGCTGCTTTCAAAACATATCCAAAAATGTCACTGTATGTGTTATGGAAACACATTATACTGAATACATTCTAAACTACAATTTGCAGGGTTCCTCAAATCTTACCCTGGAGGGCCAATGCGCTGCAGAGTTTAGCTCCAACCCTGATCAACCTCACCTACCTGTGATTTTCTAATGATCCTGAAGACACTGATTAGCATGTTCAGGTGTGTTTGATTAGGGTTAGAGCTTAACTCTAGATCTCGAGGTCCAGATTTGAGGATCCCTGATTTAGGGAATTCAGTCAGAAGAAAACTAGCTGTGCATTTGCCTTGTAAACGATGATTCTAGTAGGCTACTAATTAGCCTAAATCTTAAAATAATTTACAAATTATTTTCCTCTTAATCCTTAGACTACGTCCACTCTTATGGGTTTACTGAAGCTGTGATCCGATTGGCTCTCTATGCTCTGGTGGGTGTGGCTGCTGTTGCTGTGCTGATTTATGATGTCAGATCCAGACCGGTTTGACAGGAAGGACAGAAAGACTTTTTTTTCTTCTATTGCAAGCAAAACAACTGTAAATGCTGCTTGCATTTTTGTTTCATTTGTCAATGACAGAATTTCCTGTTTCTATTTTGTTCACAATATTAAACCTTAAAGACATTTCTAATCATGCAAATAATCATAAGGACAAAAGAGTTGGGCCCACTGCCCATGTGTTGATTTCATCATGCAGACATCTGGGTAAATGTGATTTCACCAAGAAGAACATGTTCCTGGATCAACATGTTGATGTTCTTGTTGAGCCATCATTTTAGTTAACCAACCGGATTGGAGGGATAGGTTTACAGTGAATGTCAAGTTTAGGCTTATAAGAAGGGTTAGGGCTTCTATACCATTCTAATTCACTTATTATTTACCTCTGATTAAGGGATCACTTATGGGTAGGGTTAGGTTTAGAGATAGGCATAGGACTATGTTTTTGGACAGGAATGTTATTCAAACAATAAAAAGTGAGTTTCTGCTTAGCTAAAAGGGTATATCTGAAAGCGTTGAAACAGTTTTACCAGAATAAATTTGATAGGCAGTAAAAATGTAACTACTAACTCTCAAAGTGAAACACTGTCAGAATAATTTGATGTTAGAAAGCTTTAACAAGCTATTCAACAGACATTCACAGCATAAAGAGTTTTTTTTTTTTTTTTGACAATTATGGTAACAAACGTGACTGAATTTCTTGTCAGATTCAGCTGATAAAACATTCTCAGACGTTCCATTGTCATCTATATTCAGAAATTGTTTAAACTCTTGTAATGACCTGTCACCGTTCACAGCAGGAACAGAGATGTTCTCATTGTTACTGAACGTGTGCACTTCACAGCCGTTATAGCCAAGGTAGTGAAGCGAAAGCTTAGTGATGAGATGGTTTGATTTTTAAGTTGGTCAGTTTTGAAGTGGGTTTCTGTAATGTGTAAAGGGCTTCTTTTCCATTCACTGCTCATATGAAACTTGTAAACCTTAAACTGTATAAGCCTCTTTTGTAGAGGCCTAAAGGTGCAGTAAGGCTAGTTTTTGAACATGAAACACTGGAAAACATGCAGCTTTTTACATTTTGTTTTCTTTATGTGGGGCCAAAAGTTCACAATTAGATGCCTTACTCGTCAATTGTCTTTATGTATTATGCAAATTCGCAAGTCATAATTCATTAAATTTGAACTTTCTAGTCTACTGCTGTCATCATGTAGTCGAAAAGTTGAAGTGCATGTACAAAGGTTTTTTTTTTTGTTGTTTTGTTTTTTTTTTTGCAGAGGGGTGAAAATTCCAGCTTTTGAATCATAATAAAAAATTAAGTCTATACAGGGCCGCTGCTGGCCAAATGGGTGCCCTATGCAGGATTGTATTGTTGTGCCCCCCTTCCTCAAATATGATGAAACAAACAAACAAACAAACATAAAAAACCCTCCTATGGGGTGAAAACAGAACTTTAATAAAATAAAAATGTAAATAAATTAGCAAACAAATTGTATTATTTACAAATTACAATTGTAGCTCTTGACATCTATGGCTATAACTTTATTATGACTCTAATTTATTTTATAGTCTCAAGCATTCAGAAATCATGCGAAACAAAATTAAGTAGTTTTACTATGATAAAACCATGGTTTATTTTTGTAAGGGTTGTGATGTCCACATGTTTTTTGTTAAAGAAATTATAGAGGCTGTGTCATCTATAACAAAAAGGCGGCCAAAAATGAAAGATTAAGTGTATATTTGAATTAAATGTTTAGCCAATAGCCTAAACAAGGATTTGATCCTCCTGTAAGTGTAACAGCAGCAATTACCCTTTGGCTCCCTTTGCAGGTATTTGTAATAGCATGTTATGTACCTAAATTGTTTATTTTGTATTAGCCTTCATTATGTATTTTAACAGTGTTATTAATGTCACGATCCAGTCACTGAACTCCTGTTAATTCACCACCAGAGGTCATCATCCACAACACAGACTCTTACACTACACAGTCCACCCTGGACTACATTTCCCATGCTCCATTGCACCAATCACATTCACCTGAAAACAATCACACACAGCTGCCACCAATTACACACACACACACAGCACAATCATCAGACACACTTTATAAGCGCTGGACTTCCTTTCACACACACTGCCGAGTATTGTTCTGCACATATCCCTCCCCCTAGCGATAGCAAGCCATTCCCGATTCCGTGTTTGTTTTCTTGTTTTTGTTTATTGTTTTCATAGTCTTGTCTCTGTTTCTAGTTTTCATAGTCTTGTTTCAGTTTATAGTTTTCATAGTTTAGTCTTTTTCTTGCTTTGCCCCTTTACCCGTGTTTTGACCCTTTGCTCTGGATTCTGGATTACCCCTCTTGCTTAGCCCTCTGGATATTGTTCGCTGATCGGAGACCCTTGCTTGCCCTTGGATTATTCTTATGTCTTGGCCATACCATACCTGTTTCGACCCTGTCTGTGTTTAGACCATGTCAAGGAATAAAAGCTTGCATATAGATCCACACATCTCTTTCACTCTGTTACAATTAACCAATCACTATTGCCACATTGTTTATTTTGTTTTTTATATACAATGTATTTTAAGTCATTTTAAAGGCTATTGATGGCTTAGGTCTGTTTTTATAACAACAACAACAAATATTACAGTATATCAATACTTCTTTGTAAATTATTATTTGAAGCAACAAAACAATACCATGACTACAAGAATGATGGTTTTTGGTGTTATTTTTGTTAAAACCATGGCTAACTTTCATAAGGGAACCTGGAAAGTCAGAAAGAGCAGAAAGGGCCTTGTTTTTTACCTAAATGATTTACACTTCCTCTGTTTAAATCTAGATTAAAAACACACCTCTTTGGCCAAGCATTCAAATAATGCATCTTATTATTTTGGACTGCAGTTATATCTGATCAAATGCGCATTATTATTCCTTAGCTTGGGTTAAACTAATTAATTTTACTTGGCTGTAACAGCAGCTATGCTAATTATGTCTCTATTTTTTTATTTTTTTTGTTGTGTTATTTTAATTAGTTTTAGTCTGGATCCAGAACACCTGAGAAGAGATGATGCCAGCCCCTCAGAGGATCTCAAGATGATGATAACCCAGAGACAACATACAGAACTACCACATTTTGCTAAAAGTTTGATTGCATAATTGCTGTTAATAGTGTTAATCATCTGTTATTTTACGTCTTTTATTGATTTTTCTGAACATTTCTGCTGTATACACATAAACTGACAGTCATCACTAATAAGCTACTACTAAATATTGTAGAAATTTAATTTTCTGTAAAGTTGCTTTGCAATGATTTGTATCGTAAAAAGCGCTATACAAATAAACTTGAATTGAATTGAATTGAAAGAATATTAGATGCTTTGGTGGTGGTGAAATTATTTCCAACATTAAAACTCATTAATGTCAACAGCCTAAACACTTTTTCCAAAAACAATTTCCAAAACAATTTCACAGGAATGTGCCTAAAAGTAATTCAAGGGCCTTGTTTTTTTACCTGAATGATTTACAATTTATTTTAATAAATATTAAAAATTAATAAGGTGAGCATTGTAGCTGACAACTTAATGAACACATTACAGTTGTTTTTATGACTGTAAGTCTTTCTCCTCAAATGCTATTGAGCTTTAAATTTGCGTTTGAGCCCATTCTGTTGTGAAAAAGTAGCATAATTGACATGATTTACAGTTTATTTTAATAAATATCAAAAAATGTAAAAGGTGTGCATTATAGTGGACACCTAGATGAACAATGACAGTTTTATGGCTGTAATGCATACACTTTTATGCCCTACACAAACTGCGTACTCTGCGTATAGGGAGCGGCGGTACTGAATATGGACCCTGGCTACAAGAAGTGAGACACTAGACATCATCATCAGACCCAGGGAGTGAAATCAGACCAACGGTTTGAGTTTACAAGATGATTGAGTTCCAGCTCTGAATGTGTGAATCAAGTCTGTTTTATTGTTTATATTCCACTCTGCTCTTAATTTGATCTTTATTTCTCATCATGACTATTTTAGCATATTTTCATTCATGTCTGTTGAACCTCATGATCTACAGGTGTTTGGTCTGATCACGTATCTCTGTTGTTTGGTCATTGTTTGGTTCAGTCAGTGTTTCTCTGCTTCTCACAATATAATCAAACTCCACAGAGCAACTAAACAACAGATATCAGCTTCATCAGTCACTGAATCACCACAAGAAAAAAACTAAACAAAAAAAAAAAAAATAGCAAGATATGAGTTCAGCACAATAATCTGATTGATTGACATGAACAAAAAATGTATTTTGTTTGAATATAGTAGCAAGTGATCAATTGAGAGCAGATGAAAGAGAAAAACTGTAAAGATATTTTAACCATAAACAGGCTGCAGTGTAAGGTGCTTCTGTTAAAATCATGATATTAAATGTATTTTATCAGGGGTTTATAAACTGTTTAATGGTGTTCAGACAGTACTTCTCTACTAAAGACCCCGCTGGAGCGCCTACTAGTGACTGAATATAGAAAAACAAGGTCTTAAAAACATTTTTCTTTTTTAATAAACTGTACATTAGTTATTAAATATTTCCATGATCTCATAAAATCTATATTTTCTTAAATTAGTTATGTGTAATATTTATCTTTAAGATTTTTCATACTGATGATGATTGAAAATCTTTTTGTTCCCAAAGATGGATTCATGAAATTATCTCCTACCATTAACATGTTGCTATAATTATACTAGAACATTCATAACACGTTATTGTTAAGAATTTACAGTACATGTATTCTGTAGGTCATGGTGTACTTTGATTTCTCTCTTCTCATGGTCTGCTAGCTTCTGCTGGTCTTCAGTAACTACACAGATATCTTTCATTGAAGGCCATTCAAAACAGATGTGTGTATTCTGATTAAATAAAGCCATATGCAAACAATATATAAATTGCTAGTATTTTACTATAACATTTACCAGTGAATAATTCTTTCTTGGATGCTTTCAGGATGATGTTGTACAGAAACACGTGACTCTCCTAATGCCGATGATGCTGCTGTAGCGCCCCCTTCTGACTGAATATGAAAATTTCTCTCACTATAATATTTACTCTATTAGGAGCTGAAATTTGGAAACTTTAAACTTTTGTATATTAATTAAGTCATGGTCTTAATATGCGTCTCTTTTTTGTGTTTTTTTTTTTATTTGCAACAATTCTTCGATGAATACAGGTGTGCTGCTTATTGAAATCTGGTATGTGTTGTTTTTCATCGTTTGTTTGATGAGCAAAAAGATTAAAATAGAAATATGAAATAGAAATATGATTATTTGAAATTACTTAAAATAGGATTCTTTTTATTATTCTACATTTCTATTGCACATTTTACACATTTACTATGTAAAACAAGGATTATATCCCATTTACTAACATTTGACGTTTCTATTTTCTTCTACTGCCATCATGTGCTCACATTTTACACATTTACTATGTAAAACAAGGATTATATCCCATTTAGCACGAGATTCGCAATAAAAGCCTGTCTACACGGTACTTTTAAACTGAAAAATAATACAATAATAATCATAATAATAATGATATTTGATTTAAAAGCCTGTCTACATGATACTTTTTGAAACTGTTTCTGGTCATATTCAGTTTACTCTGTAGATCTGATTTTGTACATCTATCATAGAACATACAGTATGCAGCAACAGGTTTCGCACAATTTGTCTTTTTATTATATTTAGTACATACAAATGTATATATAGGCACACTGTTTATATGTTGCATTTAAAGACAGCTGTTATGAAGCAAAAGCTGTATCAGTGTTTGTCCACTAAAGGATAGAAATGATCAGACATTAAGATCAGTGATATATCAATATGTAACACACAAATTTATCATTTATTAATCAAGTGCTTTTTTTTGATTTAATTTAATAAAAAAAAAGAAAGAAATGTGTGTGTTATATCATTACTAGAATGGAACAAAGCAGTTTTTTTTTTTTTTTTTTTTTTTCTTCGTGTTTCTGCTACAAGTGCTATGAGGCTAATTTTAAGTGCTTAAGCTTTGGAAACAGACTGCAATCATCAACACTGAAAACAGCGAATACAATGGTTAGAGAAGCACTGCTGTGGCAAAATGTCTTATTTAAAGCACATGTGACACTTTCTGACAGTGTCTACAATCACACAGAATCAAACAAGTCAAACTAGGATTATATGTAGCAAAGTGTAACATTAATAAAATGACAAAGAAGCTCTTTACATGTGAGTTTAACATTTCTCACTTTCACTGGACGGATTCTAGAGGCTCATAAAAACAGAAAGGTTTTTTTTTTTTTTTATCAAATTGAGTTTTTTTTTTTTTTTTTTTTTAATGATCAAAGAAAAGAAGATATAAGTATGAATAACTGTATACATATGATAAGGAAAATTAAAACAATAAAAGGGTAGGTAACTTACATTAAGGGGAAAATATAATAATAATAAAGAGCAATGAAAGAGAGTTGTCTGAACTTAATCAGAGTCAACAGAAATGAATTTTTCATAAAGTTTCAAAAACCTGACACATTTTGTATTGCCAGTCAAACAAAAAGAGGAGCATTGAGTCAACCTCAGTCAGAAAATGTGAAAGAGTAGGAATTTTTGATTATGGATAAAAAAAAATTGCCAAACAAAATAAAGATGAAAATATATTCTTTATATCTGTTGGTAGAGTCAGAGTAATAACAAATAGCATCTTTCAAATTAAAAATGTTTGTGTTGAGATGAAAATATATTCTTTATATCTGTTGGTAGAGTCAGAGTAATCTGAGCCATGCGGAGTCTTATATGTTAATAAAATAAGGCTTTCAAATCCTCTCCTCATGCACTACATTCACTTAATCTCCATCCAACAAAGCGAATCACTTCTCCATCACACTACAGCCAGCTTCAATTCATTCACTAAGCTTTTCTGTGGAATATAAAAAGGAAATGCAGAGACAATGACGAATTAAAAACAGAAGATGCACTGATCTGGATTTTCTTCATATGTATTTATCAAAAACTAAAATTGAAGCATTTACAATGTACAAAACATTTGCTTTATTATTTAAAATCAAACGCACTTTCTGACATGTAATTTATAATTAAATCCAAGCACTTTTCTGACAAATAAACATTATATTTGTGAACTCGTGCATCTAGAAGAATGTTTAGACTTGTGTGTATTATTTTTCTTGTTTCATTTATTGTTCTGAATATTCTTAATTGGGTATTAAAGCTCATTCTGATTCTGAGGATGTTTGTAGCATTAAAATATTCAGCAGAGGGTGATTTCTCTCAGGACAATCACTCTTTAATTCACTTACAGTCATTTGTTTGAAATCTGAATGAATAAACTGCATGAAGTCAAATCACACACATCAGATCATGATATTGTTGTAAATCCCCCTTAACTGTCACCGTCCCACCTGTGGGACGCTTGGCGCTCTTTTTTTGTTGTCCTTTTTCACTATCAAATCTTTTAGTAATCATCATAAATTATATATCATTTGAAAGCTTAAAAGATTCATCCTGTGAAATTTTTTCGCCATTTTTAAAATCAGATATTGCGTTATCATGGAAATGGTACTTTAAAACCTTTTTTTTTTTTACATATCAACCTGGAACATAACTTATTTAGACCTGTTATGTAAAATATTTCTAATAAATAAAACCTTACATTTAAACTTCTATAAATTTTTGATACTTTAATTTTTTTTGCAATAATCTGCTGATTTTCTTTAAAAAGAGACAAACTTTAAGTCTATATTCTAAAGTGTTCGTAAATGACAACAATTTAAGTTTGGATAGTGCACAAAAATGGGGGGTGACAGTTAAAGGGTAGATGTTCAGCACAAACAGCAGATTCTCACCAGTCTTTTCCTTCATCAATGATTTCTCTCTCACTTCTTTTGTGACAGCAGCACCTAGAACCAGAGAAATAAAAAGATATCCATTATATCAAGTGTGTTCATGTGAACAGCAGAGATCAGAATGATACAGAAACATCATTCAGATGCAGTTTCATCGGATTGAAACAGAGTTTGCTGTGTTACAAGGAGAAGAATCTAATATACATTTCTGTGTTATTTACAGAGGGCTGATAGAAATAAAAGCTGAATGAAATACTCATTGGTGAGGAAAGCAAATTCAATCATTTTGGAATCTTTAATAATAGGTTTTTAAGATAATGAAATGATCTGCAGAACAAACTCTGAATGAAGTTTGAACATTAATCAGTTTGATCTGAATTACCTGCAGAAAAAAATCTGAATCTATGAGGAAGAACTGTGATCATTATTATATTGACTGGAGAGACACTGCACCTGTGATAATAACAGTGAATCCTCATGTTTGTGTTTCCCTTCACTGCTCACGGATCTTGCCCCCAGTTTATAACGTCCAGCATGTTCAGCTCTAGAGTTCTTGATGATCAGATCTCCAGTCTTCTTGTTCAGCTCCAGTCTGTTTCTGAATCTCTTATCAGGACCATCATGTGTCTTTCCAGTCCCTCCTTTGATTTCAGCGATGAGAGAGTTTTCATCACCAAACCTCCACTGTATCTCATTACCTCTCTGTATTTCATTAAGACCAGTGTATAGATGGACAGATTCTCCCGCAGTCACTGCCTCATACCTCACTTCATGTCACAGCAGCACATAGAAACAGAGAAATTAGGAGATTATAATATCAGTAAAGTTTCATTAAGGATGTTTGTGTGTGTTTTTATGTGTTTGTATATACATGCACATGCAGTAGCGGCTCTGGCTTATTTGCTGCTCTAGTCAAGTCTATATTTATATAGCGCTTTTAACAATACAGATTGTGTCAAAGCATCTGTACAGCATTAATTAGAAAATGATATGCAAAATAAGACAAGTCAAAATAAGACATCACCCCAAAAAGGTATAAAGACGCAACATCACATACCCTGATACACTTTTAATGTAGAACTATGTAGGCACTCAAATAACTATTAAATTAAAAAAATACCTAGAAAACTGGCTGACTAAAATTTAAGTTGCAACATCATGAAATTTGAACATGGAATTATCTGACATACAAAGATGGATCCTTTATTTCTTTACAATTTAAAGGTGAAATGTTATTTCAGTGGTCAATTGTCGAGGTGTGATGGTTGACAGCTTCTAACAACAATAAAACCATAAGAGAAGAGAATTCTAGAACAAGAGCACTTAGAGATTCACAAGTGCATAGGACATTGTTTAAGCACACACAATATCAAAGAAAGAGAGCAGAGTCAATTAATAACAGCACACTGTATATTTGAGAGAACTGTGCTCACGCATTACCTGCATGTGCTCATATTAATGCGCTCTACACATTAAAATAATGCCATGCATGAATGAACTATAAAGATTAGAAGAAATCATGTCTGAAAACTGCATGCATTCCTCAGCGTGTTGCAGGACCTAGGCAGCTGCCTATATTATCTGTGCCAGTGGGTTAGTTGTGGCCTACTGGTTATAGAGTTGGACTCACAATCCAAAGGTTGTGAGTTCGAGTCTCGGGCCGGCAGGGATTGTAGGTGGGGGGAGTGAATGTACAGCGCTCTCTCACACCTTTAATATCACAACTGAGGTGACGTGACATTCAGCCAAGTGACGTGACATTCAGCCAAGTATGGTGACCCATACTCAGAATTCGTGCTCTGCATTTAACCCATCCGAAGTGAACACACACACACACACTGTGAACACACACCCGGAGCAGTGGGCAGCCATTTTATGCTGCGGCGCCCGGGGAGCAGTTGGGGGTTCGGTGCCTTGCTCAGGGGCACCTAAGTCATGGTATTGAAGGTGGAGAGAGAACTGTACATGCACTCCCCCCACCCACAATTCCTGCCGGCCCGAGACTCGAACTCACAACCCTTCGATTGGGAGTCCGACCCTCTAACCATTAGGCCACAACTTCCCCAAGGAAGTGCCTTGTTCAAGGTTCGGTGCCTCCTACCCATAGATAGTAAAAGAAATGGACACAGCGACCCCGTTGGATTCAACGGAGACAAGTGAAGTCAATTAGAAGCACACACTTCCTGGGGGTCGAGTGTACTGCGCAGACTCAAACTGAGCTTGATGACGTAGATGTCACATGAGCAACCTGTCTGACAATTGTAAGTCTTCTAATAGCTGCTCTCGGTTACTGAAGCCCTGCGACTGGCAAGAGCAGCTTCAAAATCCTCAGTACTCATTTTGCTGGACCTGTCTGCTGCTTTTGACACCGTTAATCACCAGATTCTCCTGTCCACCCTCAGAAAGATGGGCATCTCTGGAACCGCACTCCAGTGGCTTAACTCCTACCTTTCTGATAGATCCTTCATGGTGTCTTGGAGGGGTGAAGTTTCTAAGTCACAACAACTTGCTACTGGGGTTCCTCAAGGCTCAGTACTTGGACCGCTTCTTTTCTCCATCTACATGACGTCATTAGGATCTGTCATTCAGAAGCATGGTTTTTCCTATCACTGCTACGCTGATGACACTCAACTCTACTTCTCATTCCAACCAGATGACCCGACGGTAGTTGATCGCATTTCAGCCTGTCTGAGTGACATTTCTAGCTGGATGAATGACCATCACCTTCAGCTCAACCTTACTAAAGGCTGATTTATACTTCTGCGTCGGACCTACGCCGTAGCCG